>NW_022196905.1:126476320-126517910 GCF_008632895.1 Mastomys coucha | reverse complement strand
GCTGTCCTGGAACTCACTCTATAGACCAGGCTGGCCTCGAACTCAGAAATCCGCCTGCCTCTGCCTGTGCCTCTGCCTCCCAAGTGCTGGGATTAAAGGCGTGCGCCTCCACGTCCGGCCACTATAGTTCTTAACATTGCTTGCCTTTAATTACCCGAGTGAGACTGGAAACCAGAGCCTAAGCTTTTGCCCTAAAACTTTGAAGACGTATTTATTCCTCAGTGTAGAAATAGCAACCAAAGCTCATTTAAGCCCCCAGGTCTTCCCACACATCTGAAGCTTAGCTCAAAGACAGAGACACCCCAAATTCTGGAGACATAAACAATGGGCGGTGTTAGGCAAGCACTCTACCTACTGGGCTATGTACCCAGCCCCTCAAGTTTCACTGGTACCCAGAAGTGCACCTCCCTCTCACTGCTTCCCACTCGGTCACCCCCTCCCAAAACCCTTCCCCAACCTTCCACCCACCCCCATCCCCTGCTCCTCTGAGCAGGTGGGGGTCCCCTGAGTACATCCCTCATAACCCAGAACTTCAAGTCTCTGAGAGGCTAGGCTCTTCCTCTCCCACTGAGGCCAGACAGGGCGGCCCAGCTAGAAGAACTTATCGCATGTACAGGAAACAGCTTTTGGGACAACCCCCACTCCAGTTGTTTAGGACCCATAGGAAGGTCAAGCTGCACATATGAACAGGGAGGCCTAAGTCCAGCCCGTGTACCTTCTTTGGTTGATGGTTCAGACTCTGAGAGCCCCAACGATCCAGATTAATGGACTCTTCTGGTCTTCCTGTGGAATTCCTATCCCCTTCTGGCCCGCAATCCTTCCTCGTGTTCTCCCATAAGAATCCCCAAGCTCCATCCACTGTTTGGCCCTGGGTGACTGTATCTGTGCGAGTCAGCTGCTGAGTGGAGCCTCTCAAGGACAACAGGCTCCTGCCTGCAAGCATAACAGCATCATTAATAGTGTTAGGGATTGCAGCTTGCCCAAGGCACGGGTCTCAAGTTGGGATCCTTCTTTTAATGTGGTTTGAGGCCAACTCTTCTATCGATGGAGAGGTTCCTTTTGTGTAAGGGAAGCGTTATGTTGGTAATCCTAAAGGTGGCCATAAACCAAGAAGATAAGGCAAGACAAACTTTCTCATGGCTCTAGAGTTTCACTTTTCTTGAGCACAAACAAGAGTGAAGATCAAAGCCATTCATTGATTGCCTCCCAGCCTGTTAAGTTTAAATGTGCTAAGAAATGTTAAGTCCCCTGATTGAAATGTAAAATGTCTCCACTGACTGGGCTTTTTGAGAAGACAGTGGAACCTTTAGGAAGTGGAGCCTCTCACCACAGGAAGTAGGTCAGCAGGGCCTAGACCTCCAGGCTTACTAAGCTCCATTTCCTGTTCCCAAGACTGCTCCTTGGGTGCAGAATTGAAGTCACAAGCCATGCTCCTGCCTCCGTGCCTGCTCCCAGCTCTTCCCCACTGTGGAACTGTGAGCTGAAGTAAGTCTTTTATCCCTTAAGTTGATGGTGGCTTGTAAATTATGGGAAGCACAAAACTGTAGAGGGCCAGGGAGCAACACAAAGGAGACACCCAAATGGTTCTGGTGTGGGAAAAATTAGTGTGACCTTGTTCGGACAAGGTTGTTCCTTGAGTCAGTCCCTTACCCTCCTTCTTCTTCATCCCTTCTGTGATCCAGAAGGGTATCCTGCAGGTCCACTTCCGGGTACCAGTGAAACTTGGGGGACTGGGTACATACCCCAGTTGGTAGAGTACTTGCCTAACACCACACATGACACCCTGGGTTCCATCCAGGCCCATACCACATAAACAAGACATGCACTTTCAGTACTACCTCAGAAGGCAACAAGATCAGGAGTTCAAGGTCACCCTTGGCTATATGGTGAGTTTGAGCCCAAACTGAGCTACATGAAACCCTATATCCAAAAAATAAAATGTGTGGGTTTTTTTTTTTTAAATAACTCGGGATTCTACATTGGAAATTTTATTACAGTTGGTTTTTTGCTTTTGTTTTTAAATTCACATGATTTCCAAGAGCAGATCTTTCCTATATCTTTTTTTTTGGTATTGACATCAGAGAGATAGATCAAAAATAATTACACACACACACACCTCAAAGCATTATTTATAAATGGATGATGGGGGCAGTAAGGTAGGGTCTTACAGTATAGCCCAGGCTAGCCTGGAACCCAGGATTTTCCTGTCTCAGCCCCATGGCTGCTGGGATGACAAGACTTGGCCATTACCCCAGATAGTCACGATTTTCTTCATGAAAGCCAATTCATTCTCACTGTGTAGGGTTTCATTTGTATGGGATGCGGAACTATTCCTTGCTTGCTTTATAGAGTCTGAGTAAGACAGAGCAGAAGAGGATGAGGTTAGCAGGCCTGTTTCCCAGGCAAACTTGTGTTTGCTTTCTTGCTGGTTTTATTCACTTAAACTCACAAAGTCCTCATCAACTGGCTTTTTACATTTGAGTAGAGTACAATGTGTTTATGGGTCTGAATCCTTCCAAGACAGTAGCTAATTGGGCTCACCACACAACAGCAGGGGAGTCTCATTATCCTGATTTAACAAAGGAAGGCACTTCCTGAAGAGAAGTTAAGGGACTGGATGGATCCTGGCCATCATGTTGATCTGATCACCACTGTCTTTGGCACACTCATCGTCACTGTTAATTTTTAACATAGTAGGAGGCCACTCAGCAATACATGCGGCTTCGCCAGGATTAACAGACCTTCTGTGTAGCTATCTCTCAAAAACCTACGTAAGTAATGAAATAAATATTTATTGAGCTCGATGCAGTGAGCCTTCTCCCTTCTTTCTTGGCACCAGTCACAGAGGTAGCTGCTTTCTACAGACATCAGATTCTCCATGAATCCCCAGGGGCTGGAGACATAGCCCAACAATTAAGATCACATGCAGGGGAGCTGAGTTCAGATTGCCAGCACCCCCACATCAGGTGACCCACAGCTACCCATAACCTCAACTCCTGAGGACCCGGTGCCCTCTTCTGGCATCAGTTAGTTCCTGCACACATATACTCACACACACAGAGACACTCATAAATTAAAATAAAAATACATCTTTTTTTAAAAAGAGGACTAGGAAGCCAGGTGGCAGTTGCACATGCCTTTAATGCCAACACCTGGGAGGCAGAGGCCAGGGGATGATTCAAGACCCACACTGTTGTGCTCAGCACTGGTTATGGGAAGAACAAGCAACCAAAGGACCTGCCACAAGGTTTCCGGCTATTTCAGGTTCATGTCATTAAGGAGCCAGAATTTCTCTGATTGCTCACAGTATTTTCTTCAAGTAAGGTCATTGTGGAACAAACAGAGCCATCACTCCCAATGCTGGTTTGACCAGAGAAGAAAATGAAAACTTGACTTATGTGTATGTTTTATTTCTGCTTAAGAGAAAAACCACAAAGCAGGAGGCAGTGGCTAATATACATTTGTAATTCTACTATACCAGAGGTGGGATATTAACAGAGGATCAGAGTTCAAAGACATCCTTGGCCGAAGCTAAAGGAAACTGAAAAACAACAAACAAACAAACGAACAAACAAAAAAACCAACAAGAACCCAACTATTTATCAGGGCTAGGGAAATGGCTCAGTTAGGAAGAGTGCTTACCTAGCATCCAGTACCAAGCAAAGTAGATGTGGTGTTGTAAGCCTGACATTCAAGCACTCTGGAGACAGAGGCAGGAGGATTAGGATTTCAAGGTCATCACCAGCTACATAGTGAGCTGATCATGTGATGCATGAATGTAGCTGATCCTGTGATATGAGAGGCCCTCTCTTAATCTTATCTCTTCTAAAAAAGGATAAGGCCTGGGGTGTGAGAGCATTGCTTTATTGTCTTGTAGATTCATTCCACTCTTCATTCATCCATCCACTCATTCATTCATATATTTACTAAGGGGATGTTTCATGTAGCTCCAGGTGGATGCAACATGACCAGCCACTTCATACTCTTGCTGTTCTGCCTTCCATGCCATGATGGCTTCCATTCAAATGCAGGCCACAGTAAACTTCTTTTTAAGTTTCCTCAGACAGGCATTTTGTTGCAGCAATGAAACAAGTAAGTAATACACCTCCTTCCTCAGGAGGCTTACTAAACGCACAAGATTCTGGGTGGGCCCAGGATCAAACTCTATGTGAATTACTCTTTTTCTTTTTCTTTCCTTTTTTTTGTTTTTGTTTTTATTTTTGTTTTTTGTTTTTATTTTTGTTTTTTGTTTTTCGGGATAGGGTTTCTCTGTATAACCCTCGCTGTCCTGGAACTCACTCTGTAGACCAGGCTGGTCTTGAACTCAGAAATCCACGTGTCTCTGCCTCCCTAGTGCTGGGATTAAAGGTGCGCACCACCACTGCCCTGCTGAATTACTCTTTTAACTGAGGAAGAATTGGGCATGGCGAGGCACATCTGAAATTTCAGCAGTCAGAAGTTGAGGTATGAGAATCTCTAGTTGAAGGCCAGTCTGAGCTACATTGCAAGATTCTGTTGCATGGCAAAAATAACTGAGTGGGACTTGGTGGTGGATCCCTGCCATCCCAACGAGATCAAGAGTTCAAGGTCATCCTCAGCTGCATAGTGAGTTCCACAGTTATGTGAGACTTTGTCTAAGTAAGTAAGTAAAGTAAAGCAAAATAGAAGACAGGGCAAGATTTGGAGGGGGTGGCAAATGCATCCAAGTTACTATCATTGTTCAGTGTGTACCTCATAGCTGTTGATCCAGAAACAGCCTATTTTTAGAAGTCCATCAGACTTACGATTGATGGCTTGGTTTTCTTAATAATGTACAGAACTGAACTGAACTAGGAACATAAAAGGCGTGGTAACATGGCTACCTAATTAGCATCATGATTAGCTCCCCCTCCCCCAAGCATAGTTTTACACATGAGTAATCAGAGGAGCTTTGTGGTGGCAGGTTTTGAATGTCAACTTGGCAGAATTTAGCATCATCTAGAAGATTCAACTCTCCTGTCATCTTCAAGGACATTTCCAGGGAAGATTGACAGAGGAGGAAAGACCCGCCCTCAAAGTGGAACGGGACTTCCATCCTGTGATCCAGAAATAAAGAGATCTGAGGGATAAGTAGTTTTCCTCTGCCTGCCTTCACCTCTTCCTGATAAAATGTGTCTCTCACTACTGCTGCCATCTGAGGTGGACACCAGACTCCCATCTTCTTTGACCTTCTAATGTAACAATGGACACTGAATACCAATGATTCTCTGGGGAGCCTCCAATCCTCTCCCACCCATTTGGGACTACCAGGCTTCCACTTCTGTGGGGTGAGCAGCTATCAAGTTTCCAGTCTCTAGTGTGCAGACAACCATTGCTGGACTACCATGACTTTATTGTAAGCCAATCTAATAGATTCTCTTTGTAATCTGTGCACATTCTCCTGGCTCTGTTTCTCTAGAGCAATGGCTCTCAACCTTCCTAATGCTGCAACCCTTTAACACAGTTCCTCATGTGGTGGTGACCCCCCTCAACCATAAAGTCATTTTCATTACTACTTCCTAACTATAATTTTGCTACTGTTGCAAATCTCTATGTAAATATGTGTTTTCCAATGGACTAAGGTGACCCTGAGAAAGGGTTGTTCAACTCCCTAAAGAGGTCTCTCGAGAACTGCTGCTACCAAGAACTCTGCCTAATACAGGCATAAAGACAAGGAAAGGAGTCAAATGTGGCATCCCCTGTGCCTTCAATACAAGCACTCAAGAGACAAAGGCAGGACGATGGCATTTAGGAGGCCAGCCCAAGCTAAGCAGTGAAACTCTATCTCAAAACTTCAAACAAAGTGATGAGGAATAGCCCAAACCAAACTACCATGGTTCAAGTGAAAATAGACAGGCTGTGAGCTTCAGTTTCCTTATGTGTAAAGTACAACTAATGTATAATATGCATACATTTTCTCAACACTGTATTACAGTGAAAGATATCTGACACATAAGACTGTATATTTATCATATAATTCCACTTGCATGAAATGTACTGTGTGTTCAAATCCATAGCACAGGAAGTAGACCAATGATTGTCAGGGACCAAGTAGACGGGAGGAAGGGCAGAAGTAGACCAATGATTGACAGGGACCAGGTAGAAGGGAGGAAGGACAGCTGACTGTTTAATGAGTAGGTTTTTTCTTTGGGGAGGTGACACTAGACAGTGAGGACAGCTGCACAATATGATGAGTATACAAAATGTTTCGGGGTTGTATGCTTTATGATAGCTAAAATGGTGGCTGGAGAGATGGCTCACCATTAAGCACACACACACATTGCTCTTTCAGAGGACCAATGTTCAGGTCCCAGTTCCAATGCGGGGCCACCCACAACCATTTGTAACTCCAGCTCCAGAAGATTTGTCACTGTCTTCTAGCCTCTGTGGGTACCCTGAGCATAAACACATATAAGTAATTTAAATTACACCTTTTTAAAAGATATTTGAAAAGAGGGTGGCAAGATGGCTCAGTTGGCAAAATGTTTGCTATAAAGTCATACCATGTACAATGTGACACACTCACAATTGTGTACATACACACACACAAAATGAAGACCCACCTTCCATGTATTTTTGACATAAATAATAATCATGAGATCAACTAGAACAAACTAATTTCAAACTGGTCTATATTAAGACTTTCAGTGTCAAGTTAACCATAAGACTTTTCTATAGTCTTGAGCCTATATGTACCTCTAATGGGCTAACCATAAATAAGAGACATAAAGTAGCAATAATGAGCCTTGGAGGGGGAAAAAACCTAGCTAATTTACACCATAATCAAAATACCCAGGAATCTTCAACAATTGAAGAACTGATGCCAGTCTCTGTCGTAAGCACACCCGACTGTATTATTCCACACGTGAATGTAATTTCTAAATTGCAGTGTATAATGTGGAAGGGTGTGTGATTTCTGAAAGGCAAAAAAAAAAAAAAAAAGTATTTATGTTTCTCTGCGGCATCGCTCCCTGATGAGAGAAATCAAAGGGATTATTGGAACAGTGTATTACAGGGCTCGGAAGCGGAACAGTTTAGAAAACGACTATCATTAATCTTCACGCAGCTGAACAGAGAGAAAGCAGAGGTGGGAGCCTTGTGCTTCCCGTAGCCAAGAGGCCTGCTGACAGGCATCCCGACCCCAGAAACACCTGTCCTAAGGGCAGCTATTGACCAACTCTGGGAACAATGGCATCAGCCACTATGGGTGAATGAACCACCCACCAGATAGCTCTCCCCAAACCAAATCCGTCCCCAGAGCTCTGACCAGAATCTGCCCCCTGCACACACAGGTCCACCATCACCTAATGGACAGAATCAAAGTTCTTGTGTTTTCTATTTTTCTCATTGCTGTGACCTAAGAAGCGATGTAAGGAACTGGGGACATGCCTCACCTGGTGTGCTTGTTGGGCAAAGCATGAGGACCTGAGTTTGGATTCCCCCCACTCCCATAACAAAAAGCCAGGCGCAGGAACACATCTACAATCCTAGTAACAATAATAATGCCTGTGCTGGAGAGGCGTAGACAGGCAGCATCCTCTATCTCGCTAGCCACCCAGTGTGGCCAGGTTCAATGAGAGAACTCGTCTCAAAAAATAGAAGGAATAAAGAGAATAGTGATGGAGGAAGACATCCTACATCAGTCTCTGAAAGATACCCTACATCAGTCTCTGGCCTCTACATACTTGTACACACTCACCCGCATTTACATGTGTGTATATTCATACACACACACACACACACACAGACACACAGACATACATACACACACACATCAGAGAAAAGCAACTTAAGGATTTATTTTGGCTCATGGATTTATGGTGAGGAAGGCATTGAAGGTGGGTCTTCACTCATAATGATGGGAACTTGCATCAAGACTTCTTACATGTGTGAAGTGGGAATTTCTGTTAGTTTTTTTTTGTTTGGTTTTTGGTTTTTTTTGTTTTTTTCAGTTGTGTCATGTGACCTTTTCTTCTGTAAACTGTCATATGAGAGGATGTTTTTGCTGAAGCAGACATGTGGGAGGATATTTGCTAAGGACAGACACGTGGTGTTTTTCTGGAGGTGGCCCAGGAGAAGGGCATGGGATGATTCGCTAGAGCAGATGCTTAAGAGAACACATGATGTTTGGAAAGGACATAGATATAGCCCAATGGACAGTGGCTGACAACATGGATTGAATTTGTTCCAAAGATATATTTTTACACAGATCCACATCCTCCTTTGCTTGGTTAACCTTCCCTTTCAACTATCTCTGGTGGGTGGTGGGCTAGAAGGGAGGTTAAAGCACTCAAGAACCCTTATGGAAAGTAGGTTTTCAAAACTCTAAGCCAACACATACGGGTAAATCAGGAAGCAGAAGAGACTGGAAGCAGTGTCCACAGTGTCCTACTTACACCAGCCAGGCCTCCACAGTCTCCCTCAACACACACCAGATTGAGACCAAATAGTCAAACACATGAACCTGTGGAGTCATTTCATATCGGAACTTAGCAATGGGATCTTGCAAAGTTAGCTCCTAACCACCTCTGTCGAGGCATGCTTAGTTGAATTTATCCCTCAAGGGTCCTGTGTTGGAAGATTTGTACATGGTATGTTGGGAAGTGGTATACAGGGGGTTGTGAGAGGTCCCTAGGTCATATAGAGATAGTCCCTCAAAGGGGATTGTAGTGGGGCTGAAGAGATAACTCAGTGGTTAAAAGCACATGTTGGTCTTACAGAGGAGTCAAGTTCAGTTCTCAGCACCCACATGAAGCAGCTTTCAACTATGGTAACTCCAGCTTTGGGGATCTGATGCCCTCTTCTGGATTTTGCAAGCATCGCACTCACACATGTACACAGAGGCACACAAGTAATTTTACTTTAATCTTTAAAAAAAATGATTTATTTTTAATTTTTGTGCATTGGTGTTTTGCTTGAACATGTGAGAGTATGAGATTCCCCTGGAACTGGAATTACAGTTGTGAGCTGCCATGTGGGTGCTGGGAATTGAACAAGGGTCCTCTGCAAGAGCTCTTAACCACTGAGCCATCTCACCAGCCCTTTTGTGCCTACATGTATGTCTGTGTGAAGGTGTCAGATCCCCTGAAAATAGAGTCACAGACAGCTGTGAGGGGGCCATGTGAGAGCTGGTAAAAGAACCCAGGAGGAGCAGCCAGTGCTCTTAAGCTCTGAGCCATCTATTTTAATCTTTAAAAATAAAAAGAAATTGTGGGACCTGAAGCCCATGCTTATTTCCTTTTTTGTTTTCCCCAAGCATGTTCCTTGAGCACTTGATTCTACCAGGCATTTATTCTCCCTTGAAGCCTTCTTCAGAGCTGAGCTGATGCCAGCATCATGCCCTCAAATCTCTCAAACTGTGAGTTAAATAAACCTCGTTTCTTCAAAAAGTTAGTGCACCTCAGGTATTTTATTATAGAAAAAATGAACTAATCTGGGACCCCCTTCTATTACCTAGATCAGATTACTTTCTTTTTCACACAACAAAAATGTAGAAATATTTTGTTTCCCAAGCATACCTGAGTACAGTACTTTGGACTGGGAGCAATTCTGCCCCCTTTCTTTGTGAGATGAGTAGAACTACTCAAATCCTCTGGCACCCAGAAGATCATGCGTCTCAAATGCTGGGCATTGAACTATAGGATCTTTTACTTTCATTTCTATATTTTGGTTTCACTTTGAGCTGATTGTACTATGCCCTGGTTCTTTTCCTTTCAAATAAGAAAGTGTGTAACTTGGTTTTGATTTTACAAGAACTGACAGATGAAATACTTTACATTTTTTTAAAAAGACACTGAACTTTTAAAATACTGAAATTTTTAAAGATCATGGGACTTTTATTAAACTTGGAAGTTGTTTTGTCTTATGATATTAAGATCTTGGTGCCAACAAAGACAAAGGTTATATATAGTTTATCTCTGATGTGTTTGTGTGTCAAGTTGAAAAAGCTTGGAAAGTTCTACTAATTTTTATTGACAACTTAACACAACACAAAGTTACCTGGGAAGAGGGAACTTCAACTGAAGAATGTTTAGATCAGATTGGCCTGTAGCCATGTCTGTAAGAGATTGCCTTCAGTAATGACTGGTATGTCAGGGACTGGCCTACTATAGGAGGCACCATCCCTAGGCAAGTGGTCCTTGTATGTGTAAGAAAAATAGCTAAAATGAACCAAAGAGTGTTTCCCCATGGGTCCTGCCCTGTCTTCCCTCAGTGATGGGTTGTGACCTGGAAATGTAAGATGAAATAAAAGCTTTCCTCCCCAAGTTCCTTCAGGTTGTGGTGTGATCACTGTAATAGAAAGCAAAGTAAGACACTCAGGTATGATAGTAATGAAATGACTAATACCCCATCCCCCTTTGTCTCCTCATTTTGCATGGCACTCAATAAGCATTCTGAAATATTTTAAGTTTTCTAAGTATACCCCAATACAATGAGTTTTTTAAAATTATTTATTTATTTTATGTATACACTGTAGCCATCTTCAGACACACCAAAAGAGGGCACCAGATCCCATTACAGATGGTTGTGAGCCACCATCTGGTTGCTAGGAATTGAACTCAGGACCTCTGCAAGAACAGTCAGTGCTCTTAACTGCTGAGCCAGCTCTCCAGTCCCAGTACAATGATTTTAAATGGGGGCAATTTCATCCCTTCTCATTGTGATAATACAGAAACTTTGAAGACTTTTTTTTTTTATTGTCCCAAGTATCATCTAGAGGCAGAGGATTCTGCTAGACACTGCAGTAGACAGAACATTACCCACTCTCCCCAAAATGAGCAAGCCGACCCAAAACACTAATAGTGTCATTTTTGATAAAACTTTCCTTGGTAAATTACAATTGTCCCAAATATTTACTCATTTGTAGCAGTTAATATTGTCAGCTTGACAGAACTACCTAGGTTATTTGAGTTAACTGTGAGCCTGCCTCACAAGCATGAGGACCTGAGTTTGGTCATCGGGACCCACAAAAAAAAAAAAAAAAAAAAGAGGGGTGTGATGGCACGTGAAGTCTTATGCTGAGGGATGAGAGGCAGGTGTTCCCCTGGAGTTCTCTGGCCAGCCGACCTAGTTCATGTGACAAGGGAGAGACGCTGCCTCAATAAACAAAATGGGCAGTGTGGTGGTTTGAATAGATTTGGCCCTCATAGATTCGTGTGTCTGCGCGCTTGGCCATGGGGAGTTGCACTATTTGGAGGTGTGACGTTATTGGAGGAGGTGTGACCTTGTTGGAGGAAGTGTGTCACTGTGAAGGTAGGCTTAGAGGTCTACTATGCTCAGGCTCCACCCAGTGTGGCCCAGTCTCTTTCTGGCTGCCTTTGGATCAAGATGTAGACCTCTCAGCTCCTCATCCAGCACCAAGTATGCCTGTAGACTGCCATGCTTCCCACCGTGATGATAATGGATGGAACCTCTGAAACTGTAAGCCAAGTAAATGTCCTCTATAAGAGTTACCTGGGTTATGATCATAGCAATGAAACCCTAAGACAGATGGCTCCTCAGGAGTGATTCCTGAAGTTGTCCTCTGGCACACACACAGAGGAACCCACACATGTGTCATCCCCCCATAAGCAAAATATGAACCAAAGGCATTGGTGAGGTACCTCTTTGAGTGTATCTAGGAGAGGAGTGTTTCCACTGAGTATTAACTGAGAAGGGAAACCCTACCTTAAATATGGCTGACAATATCCCCTGGATGTACAGACTGGGCCATTGCATACCATGGAACACACATCAATATCAGAGAACAGCTTGCAGGAATTGGCTCTCCCTTTCTGTCACGTGGGTCCCAGGGATCAGGGATCGAACTCAGATCTTCAGACTTGGCAGTGGGTGTCTTAATCTGCTGAGCTATGTCACCAAGTCCCCACCCTAAGATGCTCCTTAATCCTACCATGTTAACCCTCAGAATTAAGCATCTCAAACTGCTCATGGCATTCCTGACCCTCAGCTGTTGCTAGATAGCGAGTTCCTGGAGAGTAAAATCTCAAACCCCTGGCTGCAAGGCCAAACAGTAGAGAGAGTGGGAATACTTATGGAATGCCAAGGAATGGACCGGAAATTGGGAAAAGGTAATTGCCAAGGGCATTTATTTATCAGCTTTGGCTCTCCCACTGAAACGGTGCCTGGAACATGGCCCAATCTCTGGGACAAAAGAAGAAACTCTTGGCTCCAACTTGCTGTCTGGGTTTCCCTGCCAATCAAAGCTGTCATGGAAAGAACAGCCTCCGCTATTATGTTGAGCACAATGAGACTGTTTAGAGGAGAGCCTTACCTTCAGGAAATTCCAATGAGCCTGTTTGATTGTTACCTCCCTACAGTAACGACTCCCATGGGGTTAAACCAGGTGTAAAATAATTACTAAAACATCCCTGCCACAGAGAAGACTGTACAGAGAGAAGTTAAAGCCCCTGCTTCAATCAGGGAGGGAAAGGCTTGCTCATGGAAACAAAGTATGTTATGGAAGATATACAGAGGAGAGAGGGGCAATCACGGAATGGGGCGGGGGACGGGTGGAGTAGGAGGAAGAGCCCAGACTTTTCATCCAGGCCACACACCACACCACTTCCTGCCCTACAACTCGGTTGACCTTTGGCCCACACACATGTGAGGCTACCATCAACACCAACACCACAACCAAGCGAGTGCGCGTGCACGCGCGCGCGCGCACACACACACACACACATACACACACACACACACACACGAAAACAAGGCAGTTGGAAAAAGGTATGACCATTATGAGCCAACTTTTGCCTGAAGACATTGTTCTCCAGACAAGAGAAGATTTAACAGAGCTGAAGTCCTATGGGAAACACAAGGAGGATGAGAGTCACCCAGGAGTATTTCCCAGGACTGGAGAGACAGGATCAGTGACCAGGCTCATCTCTGTGCTTGCTGAGGGTCTGAGTTTGGTTCCTCCTCTTCTATTGGGTGGCTCCCAACTGCCTGCACCCAGACTCCAGTTTCCATGGGCACTTACCTCCGCAGGCACTGTGGTGCTTTGAATACGAATCCCCCGTTCACCCCGACACCCCCGCCCAAGAGGCTCCCATATCTGAATATTTGCTTTGTCCCTAGTTGATGGAACTGTTTGGGAAAGATTTACAGTCGCTCTCAGTCTTCTCAATACTGTGTCCCTCTGATACAGTTCCTCTTGTTGCGATGACCCACAACCCTAAAATTATTCTCACTGCTACTTCATAACTGTAATTTTGCTACTGCTAGGAATCATAATGTAAATACATGTTTTCTCATGGTCTTCGGCAACCCCTGTAAAAGGGTCATTCGACCCCTCAAAGAGGTCATGACCCACAGATTGAGACCCATTAGATAAAGCAATGTGGTCTTGTTGGAGGAGGTTGGTCACTGAGGTTGAAACTTGAAGTTTCAAACTTCAGTACCATTCCCAGTTCGCTCTCCCTCACCACCTCCATGTTGAGCCTGTGGATCAGATGTCAGCTCTCACCTATTGCTCCAGCATCATGCCTGTCTGCCTGCTGCAATGCTCCCTGCCACGATTGTCATGGACTCTAACCTTCTGGAACTCTGAGCTTCAAATTAAGCGCTTTCTTGTCTAAGTTGCCTCGGTCGTGATGTTGTGTCATGGCCATAGAACAGCAACTAAGACATGCACATATCCACACAAAGACACAGGCATACAAAAAATAAGGTGAAATAATATTTTTCAGTATCTTCCTTCTTTGCTCTTTGTTTCTCCAAATATGACATCAAGAGGAATCAAGAGACGGTAGCCTGACTGTCACCACCCCAGGAGCAGCTATATGTGCTCTTAGCTAACAGAACATGGGTAAAAATGCCGCATAGAACTACATTGTGTAGTATTAAATTGGAGAAGCATTCAGATCCTGACACAGAGCTTTGGATAATTAGTTTATTGATTTGTGAGTTGTGTTCAGAATGAGTTGGGTTCGCCAGCACAAAGCTGGATTTGGGCAATGCAATTGTTTTCAATAACATAGCACTTGGGTTATCAGTAACACATCCTTCTTAAATAAATTTATTCTTTAGGGCTAGGGAGATGGTTCAGTGATTATGAGCATATGATGTTCTTACATTCAGTTCTCAAAGCCCATACCAGACAGTTTACCTGTAACTCCAGCTTCAAGGGATCTGAATTCCATTTCTGGACTCTGTGGGCATTTGTGCACTCACATGTTCACACATACATACACACATGCTCTTAAAAATAAATCTTAGAAGTGAAATGTATTCTTTGACAATTCCATATATCCATATATATGTATATATACATATGTGCACATAATATAAAATATGTAATACATGTGCATTATATATTATATTTTTCCATATATATTCCCATCGCCTCCCTAACAGTTCCTCCTCCTGCTTTCATGTCTGGTTTTGTTTTATGACCAACTGAATTTAACAATGGCTGCAGATGCATGAGACAGGAACAAACCTCTGCTCACCCCTGAAAGGGGAATGAACCAGAGTTCCACCGGTGTGTTCAAACACATGAGCTTGTGGGGCAGTTCACATACCATATGTTCTAGTTTGTATTCTGTTGGTACAATACTCTGACTAAGATTGGGGGGGGCGGGGTTACTTGTTTTACACTTACTGATCCTAGTTCACCAGTGAGGGAAGTTAGGACAAGTACTGGCAGGAACTTGAAGCAGAAACCACGGCAGGTTGATGCTCGGTGGTTTATTCTCAGGCTCATACTTAGCTACCTATCATGTACAGCAAAGAGCAATAATGATGCTGCCCACACTGAGTTGGACCCTCTCACATCAATCATCAATGAAGACAATCCCACAGACCAACCTGATGAAGGCCACTGTTCAGTTAAGTTTTGTTTTGTTTTGTTTCGTTTCAGCGAGTCTAGACTATAGCAAGCTGACAGTTAATACTTACAAGAAAACTATTCTGTCTTGGTGTTCTATTGCCATGAAGAGGCACCATGACTAAGGCAACTCTTATTTTTTTTTTTTTTAAAGCACCATATTGGCTTATAGTTTCAGAGGTTTAGTCTGTTATCAGCTTGGAAGGACATGAAGGCAGACATAGTAACTGAGGGTTCTACATCTGAATCCACAGGCAACAGGAAGAGAAAGTCACTGGGTCTAGCTTGGGCTTCTGTAACCTCAAAGCCTACCCCCAGTGACACACTTTCACCAACAAGGGCACACCTCCTAATCCAAAGCAATGCCACTCCCTGATGACTAAACATTCAAATATATAAGCCTATGAGGATTTTCCTTACTCAAACCACCACACATACCTCAATACTTTGTATCCAGACTACAGCAAGCCCTCATTGAGGAGCTATCTTGAGACTCTCTGAGATTCACTAAACTTACATTAATGAGTTTAATTCATTAAACTCATATAATGGGCTGGTAAGATGGCTCAGTGGGTAAGAGCACCACCGACTGCTCTTCCAAAGGTCGTGAGTTCAAAGCCCAGCAACCATATGGTGGCTCACAACCACCCATAATGAGATCTGATGCCCTCTTCTGGTGCGTCTAAAGACAGCTGCAGTGTACTTATTTATAATAATAAATAAATCTTTGGGCCAGAGTGAGCAGGTTCAACCCAAGCAAGTGGGGTCAACCAGAGCAAGCAGAGGTCCTAAAAGGTCAATTCCCAACAACCAGATGAAGGCTCACAACTATCTATACAGCTACAGTGTACTCACATACATAAAATAAATTAATAAATCTTAAAAAAAAAAAAACTCACGTATAGTCCAAGAAGCCTCAAAAACAGTGGCATTCCAGTTATTTGTGAATTTCCTAGTGTTTTAAAAGTTCCACAGCAGGACCTCAGGCCAAACATTCTTTTACTACGCAGTATGTGAGAGCAGCCTTTGCCAGTCTAATGCAACAGAGTGAGCAAAGCCTTGGAGTCTCTTGCTCTGTACTTTTTGTTTTTATGGAGAGACAGTGAAGGAGATATGTTGATTTCGAGAGACCTTGTCTAATTTTTTTAAACCAATAAACAAATCATGTAATTTTCTCCTTATTTCAATATATTTATTTATCTAGACGAACAATTGAGCCCAAGGATGGTCTTAACATATGCTAGGTGTGGTGGTTTGAATAGACTCATATGTTTGAATGCTTGGTCCATAGGGAATGGCACTATTAGGAACTGTAGCCTTGTTGGAGGAAGTGTGTCACTGTGAGCATGGGCTTTGAGGGCCATGCTACACAGTCTCCTCCTTGCTGCCTACAGATCAGTATGTAGAGCTCTCAGTTCCTTCTCCAGCGCCATGTCTGTCTGCACACCACCATGCTTCCCACCATGATGATAAAGCCCTGAGCCTCACAAACTGTAAGCCAGCCTCAGTTAAATGCTGTCCTTTATAAGAGTTCCCTTGGCTGTGACATCTGTTCACAGCCATGGAACCCTAAGACACCAGGCAAGCAAACTACCACTGAGCACCCCAGCTCTCTTCTTTTTATCACTTAATTTTATAATTTTTATTTTAGTGTGTTGAGTGTGTATGGAGAGAGAGAGAAAAAGGAAGAGAGAGAGAGTGAGAGAGAGAGAGAGAGAGAGAGAGAGAGACTAGTGTAACGAAATATATGTGGATATCAAAGGACAACTTTGGAGTTGTTTCTGTCCTTCCACTGTGGGTTCCAGGGGTCAAACTCAGGTCATCAACCTTGCATTGCAACTACTGTTTCCCATTGAGCCAACTTGCCAGCCTATGACTAGTTATTTTGAGACAGGATCACACTATCTGTAGACTGTCCTTAAACTTGTGGTCTCCTTCTTGCCTTAATTTTTCCCAGTAGCAAAATCCCAGAACTGTACCAGTGGGGAAAATTCTTTTTTAAAAATGTGTCATGGTGACTCTTGATCGTCAGCATGAGAAGATCTAGAGTCACCTGGGAGATAAACTTCTTGTCTCGGGGGAGTTTCTAGAATGGGTTAAGTGAGGTGGGAAGACCCATCCTGGATGTGGATGACACTATTATACATGCTGGTCCTGGACTGAATGAGGAGGAGACTGTGAGCTGAGCCCCAGCATCCATCTCTCTGCTTCCTGACTGTGGATACCATGTGACCAGGTCCCTCACACTTTCCCAGCATGCCTTCCCAACTGTGACAGACTAGACCCTGGAACTATATCTCAGAATAACCCTCTCTTGCTAAAGTTGCTTTTGTTAGATATTTTGTCAAAGCAATAAGGAAAATAGATAATACAAAATATTAATCCAAACTCTAGAGTACTGATTGATTTTTTTTCCTGTACAAAATACAAAAGTAGACCTGGAAAGAAGTCTCAGTCTAGAGTTTGGGTCCCCAGAACCCACTAATTGCTGGATGGGCAAGACAGCAGGTCTGTCCTTGTGATGGTAAAGAAAGGGAATTCTTAGATCTAAGCTGGGTATTGAGACTAGACAGATCTGTGAGTGCTGGGTTTAACTGAGAGTCCCTGACTCACTGAAATAGATAGAAGAGTGATAGATGATGCCTGACATCAACCTTGTGCCTCCACATATGCACAATACAAATATGTATACATATACAGACAGACAGACATAATGCACACATAGACACACATACATAGAAACATGCATATATATTTATTTACATACAAACATACACATATATACACATGCATACACATGCACATACAACAGAGAGAGAGAAAGAAAAGAGAGTGCCAAACTACTACTTCTCTGTATCTCAGGTCCCCAAATCCTTGTGACAGACACATGTCATCACCAAGCATGAATTATTGTCTCCATAACATAATAAACTCACAAATATTATTAAACAGGATACTCACTTTGAATTACCCGCCGCCAGTATCTATTAAAATTACAAGAACTTACCTGGTGCTCAATAAATACTTGTTCAATTTAATTAGCTGGTTAATCTGAGTATTAACTATAATGTATCCAATTCAGAAAGCCACAAACATTTAATGAGCACTCCCTGCAAGCCAAGCTTTTGAGAAATAACAATGAATAAAGAGCAGTGCCTGGTCCCTAGGCACTGTCTATAGGGAGGGAAGACAAAAAAGCTAAAATAGTTATTTCATAATAAAATGAAATTCTATAATAGAAGAAAGAGGAAAGTGGTATGGGAAAATTAAATACTGACATGAAAATAGAAGAAGTAAACATGAGAAGATGAACGGGCCCAGTACAAGGGGGACAGAGAACAACCGTAGGGAACTATTGAATAAGACCATAGTAGCCGGGCAGTGGTGTTCCATGCCTTTAATCCCAGCACTTGGGAGGCAGAGACAGGTGAATTTCTGAGTTCGAGGCCAGCCTGATCTACAGAATGAGTTCCAGGACAGCCAGAGCTATACAGAGAAACCCTGTCTCGAAAATAAAAACAAACAAACAAACAAAAACCATAGTACATGATACCACATATGAAAATGGCACTTGAAATACATTATTTTGTATAATGAATGTGTGCCAGTGAAGCTGAAAAGTGCCCAGCCATCTCACCCTACAACATGACTATGGAAAAGATAAATGGCAGACAAGATCCAGCACATTGTGAGTCTTCAAAATAAGTTTTATTCATAGTGAGAACTGGAGAGATTCTTCAGTGGCTAAAGTTGTCTGCTGCCAAGCCTGAAGACCTGAGTTCAATTCCCTGGATGCTCTAATGGTGGAAGGAAAGAACTGACTCCCATAGATTGTTCTCAGACTTCCACATGTATGTGGTGAACATGACTGTGCATGAAGTGCATAAGTATACACACATGTTAAATAAATAAATATAATAATGAAAAGTAAATAAATAGAGGTGGTAGCCTTTATGAAAAGAATTTTACTCTTGCTGACAATACAGCCACAGTCATGGTATTTGTCCACTTAGTTTCATGTGTATCTTAATTTTATTCTCTAGCAGTGTAGGAGCTCAAACTCTGTGTATGCTTGAGCTATGTCCCCAGCCTGCTGTATCATAATTCAGTGCCATACCAAGTTTCTTGAATTAATGTAGAAATGTTTTGTAGTTACAGTCATTCATTAACTGCCAATACTGTATAATGTCTTACATGAGTATTAAAACATTGAATTAGAGGCCAGCCAGATAGCTCAGCCAGTAAAATTGCTTGCAGCCAAGCCTGACTACTTGAGTTTGATCTCTGGCACCCACATGGTGGCAGGAATTAATTAATTCCTGAAAGTTGTCCTTTGACCCCCCCCCACACACACACATGCACACACACTCAAATCTGCAAACACACATAAAATAAATACATAAAAAATAAAATAAAACTACGAATTTTGAATGTTTATTTTGCTTACTGGTTTGCGACTTGAATGGGAATAAGAGTGAACTGACCCCCACCTTAGTGGTTGGCCTTCTGAAACCTTTTCTCTTTTAAAGGAAGGTCAGTCTCACAGCTTTTGTTTTATTCTTTGAAGCAGGGTCTTGTATAGTCCAGCTGTCCTCAAATTCACAATGTAAATAAGGATGACCTTGAACTCCTGCTCCTCCCTCGTCCACCTCCTGGGGTTTCAGGCATGCACTACCACCCTGCCTGGGTTTCTGCAGCGCTGGGGATAGAACCCAGGGGCTTCTACATCTTAGATAAATCACTCTGCCAACTGAGCTCATCTTCAGCCCTAAAACATGGCTTCCTTAATTGTCCAAAAATGAGAAGAAGCCATCCAAAGGACAGGAAAGTTACACACAGGCTGTGATGTCATACATACTCTGTGGAACCACTACCCCCCCACCAAAAAACAAAACAAAACAAAACAAAACCAGGATACTGGAGGGGGGGGATGTTCTAGGCAAGATCACGTTTGTCAAACATATCCTCCAGGGCCTGAAGTCAGGGCCCAGGGATTAAAAGCCCTTGGTACTCTTGCCAAGACCAGAATTAAGTTCCCAGCACTGACACTGGTGGCTCACAATGTCTAGTAACTTCAGCTCTAGAAGCTGACACCCTCGTCTGGCCTCTGTGCACACTGTACTTATGGGCACAAACCCACACACTTAATTAAAAATAAAAATAAACTTCTTTTAAAAATAAATTTAAAATGTGATAATTTTTTAAAAAAATATTTATTTTATGTAAATGAGTACACTGTTGCTCTCTTCAGACACACCAGAGGAGGGCACTGGATCCCATTACAGGTGGCTGTGAGCCACCATGTGGTTGCTGGGAATTGAACTCAGGACC
Organism: Mastomys coucha; assembly: GCF_008632895.1. Lineage (NCBI taxonomy): Eukaryota > Metazoa > Chordata > Mammalia > Rodentia > Muridae > Mastomys > Mastomys coucha. Next base: position 126,497,731 of record NW_022196905.1, on the reverse strand, counting down.
TCAGGAAGTCAGTGCTCTTAACCACTGAGCCATCTCTTCAGCCCTGTGATAATTTTTTAATGCACCTATCTAAAAAATGACACATGAAAAAAGTACAATGAGATCTCTCTTTGTAACCAAAAATTAAAGGCAGTTACATTGCCAAGAGAGGAAAAAAAAAAAAAAGGTAATTAATTGTTGCCAGTGGTTCTTTTCCATAATGAAGACACATTGTATAGACATTTCCCTCATTTGCATAAAATTCTGAAGATAGATCTCATGCAAATGTATCCCTATAATACTGCAGGGCCGGTGAGATGGCTTAGTGGGTAAAGGCATTTGCTGACAAAGGCCATGAGTTCAACCTACAGGATCTACACACACAAGCCACACATATGCATGCTCTCTCTCCCACTTCCTCCCTCTTTCTCCCTTTCCCTCTCCTCCTAGCTCTCCCTTTCCCTCTGTCTTTCCCTCTTCTCCATCTCTCTCTCTCATACACACACACAAACACACAATAAATAAAATGTAGAAAAGAATAGCGCAGTGTCAGTGGCCTAAAAGATAAAGCGATGTCCTCAGAAAGTAATATTTGCTTATAAACTAGGCACATGCTCTTATGCCCTTTAATTCATCCCCAGATCTTATCATACTCAATATAATGCAAGATGCTGTGTAAGTAAGTTATTATACTACATTTTAGGAGAGATGACGAGAAAAAGACTTTACATGTTCAGTGCAAATGCTTTCCCTCTGCCTCCCGCCCCAATACATTCAGGCTGACGTTTGTGGAATCCGAGAAGACAGAACCCACACATATATATATCTTAGTTTCTTTTCTTGTGCCTGTGGTAAAATACTCCAGAAAAACAGCTTAAGGAAGAAATGGTGTGTTTGGGCTCCCAGATCAGGACACGGTCCATTGGCCAGGATAAGTCAAGACTGCGGGAACGAGAAGCACCCACAGTCGGGAACAGAGAAGGAGTGAAGGTGTACTTGTCGGTACTAGGTTTGCTTCCTCCTCTTCCTGCAGTCCAGGATCCCAGTCATGGGAAGGTGTGTCACCCCAAGAGGTGAGGCTTCCCATCCCAATTAGTGTAAGAGAAGGTAGCATGCCCGGGTATACTCAGAGGCTCTGACCAAGGCAACCCTTAAAATGGAAAGCATTAGCTGGGCAGTGGTGGCGCACGCTTTTAATCCCGGCACTTGGGAGACAGAGGTAGGCTGATTTCTGAGTTCGAGGCCAGCCTGGTCTACAGAGTGAGTTCCAGGACAGCCAGGGCTACACAGAGAAACCCTATCTCGAAAAAAAAAAAAAAAAAAAAGGAAAAGCATTTAGTTAGGGCTGACTTACAGTTCAGAGGTTCAGTCCATTATTATCATGGCAGGAAGCTTGGCAACGTCCAGGCAGACATGGTGCTGCAGAGGTAGCTGAGAGTTCTACATCTGGATCCACAGTCAGAAGAGAGAATGACAATGGGCCTGGATTGAGCATTTGGAACCTCAGAGCCAGGCCCAAGTGACGCTCATCCACCCACAAGGCCACACCTACTCCAAAAGGGGCCACACCTCCAATAATGCCACTCCTATGAGCCTATGGCAGTTATTTTCACTCAAACCACCACAAGACAAGCTCATTACTCAGGTGAGTCTATATTCTGTCAGTGTCTTAGTCAGGATTTTATTGCTACGACAAAACATCAGGACCAAAAAGCAAGCTGGGGAGGAAAGGATTTGTCTGTCTTACACTTCCGGATCATAATCCATCATTGCAGGGAGTCAGGACAGGAACTCAAGTGGGGCTGGAATCTGCAGGTAAGAGCTAATCCAAAGACCATGGAGGATGCTGCTTACTGGCTTGCTTCCCGCGGCTTGCTCAGCCCCTGCTTTCTTATAGAATCTAGGACCACCAGCCCAGGGATGGCACCACCCACAATAGGCTGGGTCTTCCCTCAAGGGTCACTAATTGAGAAAATGCCTTACAGTTGGATCTCATGGAGGCATTTTCTCAACTGAAGCTCCTTCCTCTCTGGTGACTCTAGCTTGTGTCAATTTGACACACAAAACCAGCCAGTACAGTCAAATTGGCAATTAAACACTAATCACCCTGATGGATAGAAAAGGACAATTGAAATTAGCAACTACCATTAGAGGACACTGCAAGGGTGATATTTACTCTCTCTTAGTCTCTAACTAGGCATAAGAATTAAAATTAAAATTAAATAAGACATTAACAGAAGAAAGGCACACAATTGTTATTTACTTATATTTTCATGTTCATGAAAAAAAAATTTGCTAGAAAGATTAGGATACTACACAGAGGACTAGAAAGATAACCTAGTCAATAAAGTGTGTGCCCCAAAAGCATGAAGATATGAGTTCTAAACCCAAAACCAAAGCTTCAGAAGTAAAAACAAGTTAGACAGTATAGTGTTTGTTTGTAATCTCTGTACTAGGATCCTAGGGTTCACTGGCCACCAGCCAGCCTAGCCTTCTCATCAAGTTCCAGGGTCAGTGAGAGACCATGTTTCCACTGACAAATGGGTAGGGGCTGGAGAGATTGACACAGAAATTAAAGGCAAATACTGATCATCCAGAGGACCCAAGTTTGGTTCTCAGCACCAACAGATAATAGACCACCTGAAATGCCAGCTCCAGGGGATCTGACGCCCCCTTCTGGCATCTGTAGGCACCTGCAGTCACAACCATAAACACGTAAATAGATAATTTTATAAGTTTTAAAGAAAGAACCTGAACTCTAAGTGTTGGAGATGTTGCTCAGCAATATCTTGCCTAGCATGTGCAATGACCTGGATTTCATCCTCCAGTCAGGGAGTGACAGAGAAAGAGAGAGAGAGACAGAGACAGACAGACAGAGAGAGAGAGAGAGAGAGAGAGAGAGAGAGAGAGAGAGAGACCTGAACTTGAACGAACTGCCCTTTGACCTCAAATGTCTCTTCACACATTTCAGTAACCATCTCATTCAAAGAGGATTTGCATATCATTAAAGTTGAACTTCCCACTTCCTGCAAAACCTCAGGACAGTAAAGCAACTAAGGAGGCACAGAATTGGGGTAGGAACTAGACATAGGGAGATGCTTTCGGGGCTTCCCATGCACTCCTTCACAGAAAGAACTGATGTGATCCCCATGGGATCAAAGAAAAAGATAAAAGGCCCTAGGCTCCAAAGAGCTTCGGACAGCCAAGGATTCTGGAGCTGCTGAGATCAGGAAACAGAAACAAAGACCAAGAGAAGAGGGAATGGGCCATGCGGAGCTCAGCCCACGCCTTCCTGAAGATGGTGGGAAGAATAATATTTCACATCAGGATAATTATAATACATGAATTTCATTAAGGGGCTTTCTCGAGCCATATTTTTATCTAGTTACAAAAGTAATACATATTTATTAGGTCTGTCTTGGAAAATATACACAATCGAGAAGAGGGGAATAAGTCACTTACGGTACCTCCATCAGACACAACCTCATTTATGTCTGATATATTAATTTCTGCTTTTTATCTAAACACACACATTTTAGGGTTTTAAAGAGGGCGTCATTCTGCTCTTGCTTTTGAGAATCCTTTCGTGTGCATGAGTGGTATGTGTGTGTATGTGTGTGTGTGTATGTGTGTGTGTGTGGTGTGTCCCTGTTTCTGTGAATGTAGGAGCATGTGTCCACAGCACAGTACACACACATGCAAATCAGGAGAAAACCTGGTAGTCTTTGCCTTCTGTCTTGCTTGAGGAGGGTTTGATTCTATTGATATTTTTTTGTATGATGTGTGTATATGTATATGTGTGTAAGCGTGTGGTTATATGTGTGAGCGTGGGCAATGTCACGTGGATGTTAAAGGAAAACATGTGTCAATAATTACTCTCTACCTAGTGTGAGACAGAGTCTCTTGCTCTCTGTCGTGTAGACCAGGGTAGCTGGCCTGTGAGCTTCCAGGCATTCTCCTGTCTCCACCTACCATCTCACCTTAGGAATGCTGGGATTCCAAGGCACACTACCATGCATGGCTTTATGTGGTTTCTGGGGATTCTAACTTAGACCCTCAAGATTGCAGCTCAGTAAACACTTTACCCACTGAGGCATGTCCCTAGACATGATCTTGCTATTTTTAACCTGTTTGTTTAAATAACATTTCATCTGTGTTTTCCCATAGCAGCATTGTAACCCCAACACACATCGTCTTGTATTAGAGCATATTTACTCTCCAGTTCTGAGGTGGTAAAGTGGTTTCTGGGACAAGTGAGCTTGCTCAAGGTTCTGGCCACCAACTCTGATGACCTAAGTCTGAACCCCAGAACCCATGTGGTTGGAAGCAGAGAACTGACTCCCACAAGTTCTTCTCTAACTTCCTTCTACACATCATAGCATGCCTCCCCAACACACGGGCATGTGTGCACACGCACGCACGCACGCACGTATACACACACACACACACACACACACACACGCATGCTTAAAAGACAGTTTCCAGCTTTTTACTACTGCAAACAATGCTTCCTGAACAAACATATTTACCCAAATCATGCTTATCTTCCCATATCAATTCCTACAAGCAAATTACATACTTATTCTTAAGGCTTTCAATGAATACTGCCAAAATGTCCTCCAGAAATTAAGCATGTTCTGATTTATATTCCCATGAGCAGTATGTGAGAACACTGCCTTCCAAACAAGGCAGGAAACGCAGCTCAGTTATTGAATGTGAGCAGCTCTGCTAATTAGCTGAGCAGTCAGAGTGTAACTGGATTAAAGCTATGGCAGGTTCATTCTGTCTGCTCTACGGGGCTTATGTACGTCCCAGGGACACATCGTTTTTCTTCTGCTGTCATTACTTCAAGAAAATATCCCTGACTGTGCCTCGTAAATACTCTGCAATTATTACCTGCCAATTAAAAATAAAAATACACATGTTATTTAAGAGAGAGAATAATCATGACCCCACCATTGCTTTAATCAAGAAACAACAGTACACTCTTCATATGGCTCCCTGGATGTTGCTGTAGTAATCCATTGAGCAGATTTTTATCTAACTTTAAAAATTCTTATCCTTTTTAAAGACATGATTGCTTTCTGAGCTTCGGGCTCAAGGGAACATTCTTTTGAAGGTAAAAGATCTATTAACATAGAAAAGTACAGAACCGCTGGGCAAATCACCCACCATCTCAAATAATCTATCTTCCTGCTAAGTTGGGGACTAGCTTGGGGCTAGAACACCCCTAAAGTCCCCCAGTGAGTGACTGGGACACAACTCGGTGGCTGATGGCTTGCCCAAAACACCCTAGTGAGGACTGGAGGATCCTGGGCCAGAAGTACACTCCTTATCTAGAATCTCTGGTGAGGGATTGGAGGTGGCTCAGTGGTAGAGCTGTGCCTAGAATCCCCCTAGTGAGGGCCTGGGCGGCATGTCTCAGTAACAGAGCACCTGCCTAGAATCCCCCAGTGAGGGGCTAGGGGCATAGAATCCCCCAGTGAGGGTTTGGGGCGTGGCTCAGTGATAGAGCCCCTGCCTAGAATCCCCCAGTGAGGAGCTGGGGGGCGTGGCTCAGTGATAGAGTCCCTGCCTAGAATCCCCCAGTAAGGGGTGGGGCTATGACTCAGTGGTAGAGCCCCTGCCTAGAATCCTCCCGGGAGGAGCTGGGGGCATGGCTCAATGGTAGAGCCCCTGCCTAGAATCTCCCAGTGAGGAGCTGGGGGCATGGCTCAGCGTTAGAGCCCCTGCCTAGAATCCCCCAGTGAAGGTTTGGGGTATGGCTAGAGCACTTACCCTAGCATGTGAAAGCCTCTGATTTCCATACAGCACACACACACCAGTTCACATATAAAATCCCAGTAGGGATGACCATTTTGGGGGATCCTTTACTGGTAAGAAAAGCTCACTTATCTTAAAACTGCCTGTGTAACACAAGATCCTAGTAAAGAAAGAATGGACATGTCTGATAAAAGTTGGGGTTCAGAATCAGTCCAGTCCCAATCCATTGGACAAAAGCAAATTTAAGAGGGAAAACCCCCAAAGAACATAATTAACTTTAGAATAAACAAATTATAGTTTTGGTGAGTTATGAGTTACCAGAGACTGGAGGCACCGTGGGACATGATTTGTAAGAACATAGAATTCCCTTTCTTACCTCTTTAGAAAAGAAGGAGGAGCTAGGTGGTGGTAGTGCACACACACCCTTAGTCCCAGCACTCAGAAGGCAGAGGCCAGTCTGGTCTACAGAGTGAGTTCCAGGACAGTCAGCACTACACAGAGAAACCCTGTCTCAAAGAAAGAGGGCGGGGGTGGGGGTGGGGGAAGGGAAGAGGAAGAGCGGAAGGAAGAGGAAGAGGAAGAGGAAGAGGAGGGGAGAGAGGGAGGCAGAGACGCTAGAAATGACTTCGCAATTGGAGTATGCAATTTAAAATAAGTGAAAACTATTCCCAGGTAGTTTACTGCCTTAACTACAGGGAGGCATGCCCCTGCAGCAGACAGTGTAATGGCTCCCCTTTCATTTTTGGTTTGTGCCAAATATCTTCAGTTAGTGTTGCTTTATTGGCCTCCTGCAATTTATCGCAGCACTAGAACGTGATTGTAACACAACTAGTATTCTAGCTTTATCTTCCGCTGGTGATTTTTCTTCTTTATGGGGACTGTACTGTCTACATTAATACAAGCCATAGAAATTATACAGTGTGGAAACTTGCTCCATGCGGTTCCTTTTCTAACAAAGAGCAGAATCTTAAGAGTTTATATCCATAACCCAGTGATGGCTAGATCCATGCCAGGGAGCAGCAATAACATATAAATAAAAGGATTTACAAGTCAATACACTGATTTATTTGATGAAGAATCGCTACAATGCTTCATTTCCCACTGACTCAAAAGGAGAATATGTTCTCTTTTCTTTGAAAATTAGGGGTTTTTTTTCATTGTGTTTATGTGGAGGATGGGAATATGTGCATATGAATGAGCGCATGCGCCTACACAGAGGGTGTCTGCTACACAGAGGGTGTCTGCTCCCCTAGAGCTAGAGTGTCAGGGTTGTAAGCTGCCTGGCATGCTCTCTTTTTCATTTTTTAAATAACCAATCAACTCCAAGTTGCACTCCCCACTGAGTAGGAGGCCATCCACTTAAAGAGGGGAGAGTCTAAAGATCCCCCTTCCGGGCCCCATGCTAGAATGTTGACTGGCTTGATCTTGCTCACATCTTCTGCAGGCAGCCATAGCTCCAGTGAGGTCATGAGTGCAGAAGACACTGTTTCTCTTTGGTTCTCCCCAAATTCTGGCTCTTACACTCTTTCTGTCCCCTCTCCCATGAGGATTCCTGTGCTTCGGGGTTGGGGTGAGTCAATGACAAAGTATTCTTGAAGATCTTCCAAGTCAGGGACTGGAGAAATAGCTCAGTCAGCAAACTTCTCGTCTTACAAGCATGGGGAATCTGAATTTGACCTTCAGAAACCGTGTAATTAAAACAAGCAAACAAAAAAAGCCTGGTATGACAACAAGCATGCACTTGTAATCCCAACACAGGAAAGATGGAGACAGAAAGGATGATCCCCATCCTTGGGGATCACTGCCCATCATACTGGCCAGCTCAGGAAACTCCAGGGCCTAGCAAGTGACAGACCCTGTCTCAAAACACAGTGACAACTCCTTGAGCATCCTTGAGCAGAATGATTGACACCTGAGGGTATCCTCTGCCTTCCACATGACCTCACTTGCACCCAAACTCATTGTTCTGGCTACTCTTCCATCAACTTGACACACAAACTAGAGTTATCTGAAAGGAGGGACCCTCCAGAAGAGAAAATGCCTCCATACGATCCAGCTCTAGGTCATTTTTTTTAATTAGTGATTGACAGGGGAGGCCCTGCCCACTGGGGATGCTGCCATCCCTGAGCTGGTAGTCCTGAATGCCATAAGAAAGGAGGCTGAGCAAGCCATACAGAGCAAAGAAGAAAGCAGCACCCCTCCATGGCCTCTGCATTAGCTCTTGCTTCCAGGTTCCTGTCCTTTTGAGTTCCTGTCCTAACTTCCTTTGGTGATGAACAGCAACATGGAAGTGAAAGCTGAATGAACCCTTTCCTCTTCGACTTGCATTTTGGTCATGGTGTTTCACTGTAGCATTAGAAACCCTGACTAAGACACTCATATATATGTGTATGTGTATGTGTATGTGTTGTGTATGTGTATGTGTGTGTGTATGTGTAAGTGTATGTGTATGTGTATGTATATGTGTGTATATGTAAGTGTATGTGTATATGTATGTGTATGTGTAAGTGTATGTGTATATGTATATGTGTATATACATGTTCATCTATACACATACTCCCACATGCATACAGAAAGATCTTTTAAGATAATTGAAATCTTCTTCACATAAGGCCCCAGGAAATAGCGCGCATGGTAAAGGCTTTCAGAGACAACTAGAACACTTCAGGTATTCTGTGATGATTAGTTTCAACTGTCAACTTGACACAACCTAACCTTGAGACTAGAGTCTCAGTGAGGGCCTGTGGGAATGTCTGAGGAGAGCACTGCTTTAATTAAGCTAGATGATGGGGACGGTCACCACCCACTGCAGCACCTCCCATAGGAAAGGGACCCTGAACTGTATAGAAGCCAGGAGCTGAGTGAGCACAAGCAGGCGAGTGGACATGGTGCAGTGATTTCTCTGTGCTCCTGACCGCCTCTGCTGCCTTTACTTCCCCCAATAATCAAGGGAACCCTGGCCTTGAGGGCTAAAAATAAACCTTTTATCCCCCAAGTTGCTTCTTGTTAGAATATTATATCACAACAACAGAAGTGAAAGTAGAATAGAACATTCACTGAAACTATGCTTAGTTAGGGCTGGAGAGATGGCAGAGGTATCTCTAGCTGCTATGTCCAAGCACCTGAGTTCAGTTCCCAGAACTCACATGGTGAAAGATGAGAGCTGATTTCCAAAACTGTCTTCTGATTTCGATTAGCACACTATTTTTGTCTCTGTCGTCTCTGTCTCTGTCTCTCTAACTATAATGAAATATTAATTTACTCTAGTTTGTATTTATTTTTAGTTGTGTGTATGTATATATGTGTGCATGCATATGTGTATACGTGCATGTGAGTGCAGGGCTTGCAGAGGCCAGAAGAGGGTGTTTGAGCCCCTGGAGCTGCAATTACAGTGAACACCCTGATGGGGGCGCTGGGAACCAAACTAGAGTCCTTTGCAAGAGCAGTGGCACTCCTGTTCACTGAACCGTTACTCTAGCCCCTTATCTGCATTTATTGACTTGAACTTTTGCAACCACATTGTAGTCCGCTGGCGAATTATTGAACTATTTCCAATCTCCTGAAAGTTAGCTCAGTGGGTGTTCTAAATATAATCTGATCCATAGTTAGATCAATAGCATACATCATTTCCTTTAAGGGACACTTTTCTTGAGAGGCAGTGACAGCTTCATCTTCCAATCTTGAAAACTCCTTATTTTAGGTACCTCTAAAGAGTAAATAAGTTAAAGTGCACTATAAGCCAGGTGTGGCCATGCACGTTTATTATTTCAACGCTCAGGAGTTGGAGGCTCAGGACTTTAAGGCCATCCTTGGTGTGGTGGTTTGAATGAGAATAGCCCCCAAAGTCTCATATATTTGAATACGTGGTCCCCAGTTGGTGGAACTGTTGGGGAAGGATTAAGAGTTGTGGCTTTGTTGGAGAAGGTATGTTACTGGGGGTTGGGCTGCTATGATAGTTTCAAAAGATTCTCGATATTCTCTCTCTCTCTCTCTCTCCCTCTCCCTCTCCCTCTCCCTCTCCCTCTCCCTCTCCCTCTCCTTCTCCCTCTCCCTCTCTGTCTCTCTCTCTCTCTCTCTCTCTCTCTCTCTCTCTTCCTTGTAGTCATAACTCAGGATGTAAGCTCTCAGCTACTACTCCAGCAACATACCTACCTGCCCACCACCATGCTCCTCACCATGACCTTCATGAACTCTAACCTTCTGAAATGCTAAGCCCCAAGGATACTTTCTTTCGTAAGCTGCCTTGGTCAGAGTATTTTATCACAGCAATAGAAAAGTATCTAAGACACTTGTCTACTTAGCAACTTTGAAGCCAACCTGGTTACAGGAATCCTTTTCTACACCTTCCCCACAAAGCAAAGAAAGGAAGACAAGGGAGGAAATGGTATATTACACCAGGTCACAGAATATCATATCATTATTGAAACTGTAAACACCACCAAAACCCAACTGGGACCAATATGGTTGACCAAGATGGCAGTTGCTTCATTATGGCATCTTTAAGTCATTAGCCTTGCAAATTTGGCTTCTTCTATCATGTGTCTGATGACCTGATGCATCCAGAAACATATAATATGGATACATCCATGTAAGGGCAGAAAACCAAGTAGACCCTATTCCAAAAGAATTCCAACTCATTTCTGGAATCTTCCACCTCCTGCTCCCAGTTCATGCACAATCCATCTCTACACTAAATTTTACCAATAAGGCAAGCAATCTATGGGTTGTGGGTTGTGGATGAGACCCAGTTGGGAGAGTGCTCACCTAGCATACACAAACTCGCGGGTTTGATCCCAGCAGCACACAAACTTGTTAATGTGATGTACTGCACCCTGCTTCTCAGCTTGAGGTGCTTGGAGTGTCCCCGACATGCCACCAGGAGAAGGCAGGCCAAAGTGGGGGGAGTTCACGGTGGTTCCCAGTCACTTCTATGGGTACAGGGGCAACATTGGCAAAGCACCGTGAGAGGTAATCAGGAACTGGGGGGATACACAGGTCTGCATGCCAGGCAGAGAGGGGAAAGGCTGAGAACATCAGTGGAAGCTGGTTTGATTCAGAGTCAGTGCTGACAATGCAGAGGGGCTGGAGGAGAGAGGATCTTTCTCGGGAGTTCTGGGCACAGTTCTTTAAGGCGGTCCCAGTGATGATCTTTAATCAAGAAACAATCCTTGCTAGTTCATACTAGTTTGTTTTTTGATGGTGGATATGAATTCATACCCTTTATTCAGGGTAGACCAGGGGTTAACTATCTTTTTCAGGAAGGAATGCCCAGGCAGGGAGCTCATTGGCTGAACACTTGGGGCCTATCTAGATACTTCATCAGGATGGAGAAGAACTCCAGGGGTTTGTGTTTCATTACTCAACGCCCATGGTCCTCAGTGGAGTGGGAGTTACCTGTTCCAGAGCAGGTAAAGGCAAGTAGGGATGGCTCCACTCCTGCAGTTCTCAGTTCTGGGATTCCCAGGGTCTGAGCTCATTCAGCATCACCATGTTTATGCCTGTCTGGTAACAAGGCCCACATGTCCTACAACATGGTGTTAATACTCTGCCTTCGAAATATAGTCCAGGTTTTGAGTTTTCATAAACTTCTGGGGCTCAAATGATTAAGAACGATCCAAAGAAAATGTCAATCGTCCCATTAACGGCAGATGCAACATAGCCCTGTTAATCAACACACCTGAGCAGTGAGGAAGATAGCCTGGCCTTTCCATTTGAACACCAGGGGCATGTAAACAGATAGCATCAGAATCCAACACGCAGAAAGGTGCATGGAGATTTCCCAAATTTGGTTTGGTTTGGTTTGGTTTGATTTGGTTTGGTTTTGGTGGGAGTTGGGGTGGTGGTGATGTGCATGCCAGAATGCACATGTGGAGGTCCAAGGACAACTTGCAATAATCAGTTCTTTCCTTCCACAGTATGGGTCCCAAGGGTTACCAGGCTTGGCAGCAAGTGCTTTTACTCACTGAGCCGTCTCACTGTCCCCCAGACTTGACTTGAAATAGAGATAGACTTGGTGTCAATAAGTTTAGTAGCAGCTCTGCCTGTAACATGACTTCTGTGAGGAATTATAGAACAATGGCTACTGACAATTTAGACAGTTGGTCTATTTGGAGTTTTTATAGTACAAAGATAGTCTCTCCAGATCTCAGAGATTTCCCCACATCCTCTGAGGTATAGGAAATGCTTTATAACACATGTTATTTTCTGTAAGACAAAGCTCCAACCTTTGTGTAAAATGGTACACAAAGCAATTCTTCGAGTTATAGAGACCTCAGATAGAACAGAGAGTAGAACTCTGTTATTTCATCTTCAGCAGGAAATGGAACTCAGTTGGGAGAGTGCTCCGTAGTGTGCAAAAGGCCCAGAGTTCTACACCCAGCAACATGCAGCCTGAGCACAGTGGCACACACAAGTAACTTCAGCACTGGGGACATGGAGGCAGGAGGGTCAGAAGTTCAAGGTTCTCCTCTGTGCTACATAGAGAATTTGAGGCAAATGAGACTCTGTCTCATAAACAAAAAAAGAATCTGATAGCAAGACATGGCTGTGCATGCCTATAAACCCAGCGCTCAACAGGCTAAGACAGGAAAAATTTAAGCTTCAGGCTAGCCTGGGCTACATAGTCTGATTCTATATCTCAAAACACTACTACCACCCAAAGATTATGGAATAGAACAGGGACTATTTGGGAAGGAACGGGGGGGGGGCGGGGGGGCGGGGAAGGAGAGCAGAAGAGGAACAAGATTTGATTAAAGCATTATATATATGTAATATGATACATATATGGTATCTATCATATATATAACCTGTATGTAGATATCACAGTGAAACACGTAACTTTGTACATTTGTGTCAGTAATCATAATAAATTGAGCTGCTATAAATAAAGAGCGTCCTGTCATCCTTCAAAGATTATAGACTCATCAACATACTAGATTTCTCTCAGAATTGTCCATCGCCATGCTTCTCATAGAGCCGGGGCCCTGATTCCCTCACAGAAGCACCCTTGCTAAAGAGCAATATGGCTTCAAGTGCCACTTACACACAAGGATGCCTCTCCCTCAGCAGTTACTTGCTAACGAGACTTTAAACGTCTTAACAGCCTGCCATCAGCCTCTGAGTCTGTGCACCTGGACTGTCTTGCTCTCAATCTCAGTAAGAGCCCATGTGATTAGGTCGCCTAAAACCCAAATCCTTACACCATTGCATAACTAAGGTGGCTAGGAAGGATCTTGAGCAAGATAAAAATTCCATTCTTAAGCAGAATGAAGCAGGGCTTTCTGAGACCTACCACATCTTGACCTTTACATGAGAGGCAAACTAATTCCAATTTATTTATTTAAGATAGGGCCTCATAAAGCCCAGACTGGTCTCAAAGTCATTATGTAGCTGAGAATGAGCTTGAACTGATTCCCCAATGGTTACAGTTATGCACCACCATGTCTAGTTTATGTAGTGATGAGGATTGAACCCGGGACTCTGTGTAGATAGCACTCTACCAACTATGCGACAGCTCTAGTCCTTAATTCCTGTTTTAGATGCATGAGATGACTCTCTTCCACCAGCATTAATAGAAAGATGGATGAGTTCACTGTAGGAGAAGCTTTACAACATGAAATATCTTAAGCCCCTGTTCAACTGTTGGCTAATCACTGTCAGAAAGGAGCAACTCAAATTCAAGTATGCCAAAAAGGAATGATTGATTTGGGCAGGAATCTGTCAGTGCTCAAGTGGACAACACTATGGTGCTCCATCCATCAACATTAACACACTCTGTCTTGTGAGGGTGAGGTTTTTAGCTAGCTTACCCTGATACGTTTTTCAGGAGGCTATGTCTTCCAAATAGGCTTCAGAAGGGGCTCTTCAGCAACTGACTGGAGATCAGCAGGGGGCCCACATGAAGTGTCTGTCATCAAAAGAGACAACAAATAGCTGGGGAAGGGTTGGTGAGACACTCAGTGGGTAGAAGCACTGTTGCACAAACATAAAGTGCTGAGATTCAGATCCCCAGCACCCACATGAAGAGCCAGGGATAACTACATGCATACCTACAATCTCAGCTCTATGGGGTAGACAGAAGGGTTGTTGGGGCTTGCTGGACACAAGCCTAGTTCCAAGTTCAGTGATAAGGCAGAGCACCAATATACTTCTCTGGCCCCTTCATGCATACACATAGGTAGATGCACATACACTACACACAAAGACACACACATGCACACACACACATTACAGATGCACACATATAAAGATAGGTAGATGGACTGTTATGCTGATTTGTTTTTAAAATGTTCTTGGTGAAGAATATTTAATGGAATGGAAAAAATGCATGTTATACAATATTAAGAATAAAAAGCACGACATCAAATACTGAGTGTATATGACTTGCTTTCAAGCATTTTAAATAAATGCATTCATAAAGGACAAAACCAAGATTTAATGTGTGTACTCAACACCTCCCTTTCTCCACCCACTAATGCCAGGGAGCCTGGAAAAACTGGGAGGAGGATCTAAGCAAAGAAGTTAAATCTGCTAACATAACAAAGAGCTAAGTGTACTCTGTCCATTGCAGTGGCAGCACTCAGTGGGTGGAGACAGAGGAGTCAAGAGTTTGAGGTCTGCCTGGGCTACACAGTGAGACACTGCCATGAAAAGAGAGATGGGCTGGAGGAGGAAAGGGAGGAAGTGGAAGAATAGAAAAAGAAGTAGTGGATGAAGGAAGGAGGAGGAAGAGGAGGAGGAGTTGCCACAGGAAACTGACTAAAAAGAAGACCCATGAATAATACTCATTCCTTTTCCAAACAGACAAAGTTTGCACCTAGAGGTATCAACACACATCTCTCTTTCTGGAACCTTGTGCCTGAGTGGCAGGGTTTTAAAGGGATCCCAAAAATCGTGACCCCAGAGAAGCAGGTCACAGGGTAGAGAGGGGCAGAAACTGAAAGCTAGGAGGACAACTGAGCCAGGGCTCTCCAATTTCACCTGCACAGAGCTGGTTACTACAGCAACAGCCCAAGTGAAAGGAGAGAAGATGTGAAATGGGGCACAGTGCAATCCAGGATAAGGAGGGCAGGAAGAGGAGGGTGGGGAAGAAAGGAAAAAGGAGAAGGGAAGAGAGAAGGGGTGAGGGAGTGGCACAGAAAGAAAAAAGAGAACATTGTGGTCCTCTGCTGGAGTGGAGCATCAACTTAGCAAGCAGTTACCAAGGGAGCAGTCGTAGAGTGCTTATTTAACATGCACAAAACCTGGGCTCCACCCCCAGCACTATGTAAAAATCACATGTACACCTCTAATCCCAGCACTAGGAAAGTACATCAGAAAGACCAAGAAGTTTAATGTCACCCTAAGCGATATAGTGAATTTGAGGCTAGCCTGGTCTACATGAGACATTGTCTTAAATAATTATATGGTAACAAAGACAACAACAACAATGATAATGAAATAACTAAGGTCCAGCAGGACATCTCTTCTGCTGGTTGATCATGTATAAGATGACGAGTTATCAGTCCAAGGCTATCCCTTCAAAGGATGTTCTCAGGATAGCTGGGCTCCTTGCTAAGACAAGTTACACCAAACTCATCTATAGCCAAACTCCAGATGAAAATGGCCTGGGCAATTGAAGGGAAGGGCAGCTCCAGATATCTAAGTGATCTACTTATATACTTTTATTGATGAAAGACTAAGCTAAGCAAGGGTGGATGAGATGGCTCAGGAGGTAAAGGTGCTTGCTGCCTAGACTTGACTACCTGAGTTCAACTCCAAGACTTACACAGAGGAAGGAGAGAACCAACTCCTACAAGTTATCCTGACATGTGTGTGTTCATACACGTGTACACACACATATATAAATACATGTAATGTTTTAAAGACTATGTAAGAGGGCTGGCAAGATGGCTCAGTGGATAAAACACTGTCAATGCAAATGTGGGAGGCTTTGTTCCTAAGTTTGGAACCACGGAAGTCACAGCACAGCAGGCAGGAAGCAGAAGCATATGTCTGTAAGCATACCACTCCTATATGAGATGGGAGGCAGAGGCAGGAGAATTCCCGGGGCATACAGTCTAGGCTACACAGCAATGAACCAAAGACTTCACCTCAGACAGAATGAGAGGTGATAACTGACACTCCAGGTTGTCCTCCAACCACACACATGCTCACACACACACACACACACACACACACACACAGAGAGAGAGAGAGAGAGAGAGAGACAGAGACACAGAGAGAGACAGAGAAAGACAGAGACAGAGGCAGAGGCAGAGACAGAGACAGAGAGAAACAGGGAAAGTTTATAGCAGCGTAAAGAAAGCCAGGGAAAATTTGAATGTGTTTATTTATATTTTATGCACTTGTATAGATAGATAGACAGACAGACAGATACACATTTGAACTTAATTAGCAGGACTTCCCCACAGATAGCTAGCTAGATCAACAGACAGATAGATAAGCTTTCTGTGCCTGTGTGAGTGTACATGCATGAATGGACACCTGAGAACAATAACCTTTGAGATAGGGCCTCTCATTAGACTAAGAAGTGACCAATTAGGTTATAAACAAAGATTAAGCAAGAGACAGGACCTCCCTATCCCTATCTTCTGTCTCCCCCTCCCCTCCTCCTCCTCGTCCTCCTCCTTCTCTCCTTCTTCCTCCTCCTGTGAGGCAAGAGGAAGGAGACTGGCTTCACAGAATGACTTTGTAGAATAAAGATCTGAATGCACTTGCCAGGGAATCATGCCAAGAGCACTCCATCACAGCTTAAACTCTTCCTTGACACGTTCCCATTTTCTGTTCTGTCCCTGAAGTACAGCTGGTATGAAAAGGAGGAAGGCTAAGAATGGGTTTCTTTGAGAATGCTGACCTGTCTATCCCAGCCTCTCCCTTAAAAGAGACTCCCTTTTCTCTCCTGCATCCACTTTAGAAATGTTTCCAGAGAGGGCAAGAGCCCCTTATAAGATGTATAATCCTTATCAATGCAGCTAAGGGCTGTCAAAGCAGAGGCGATCACATGGCTGTTAAGATAAAGGTTTGGCTGTTCCAGGGTAGGCTTATCGAGGTTTAGCAGCGGGGCCAGTTTTGTTGCTTCAACTGCATTTAAAAAGTTCATTGATTTGCAGCTAATACCAAGTTGTCATAGTTTCATAAGGAACAGCTTCTGGCGTGCAGAATCAAAGCCTTTTCCTGAATCAATAATGACAGATTCTCTGCGGTGGGCTGAGCCTTTGCAGAAAAGGGAGAAGCAGAGAAAGACACCCAGGTAGAGACAGGAAGTGCATCTGGTGAGACCATAGGTGGTCTGTTAAAGTCAGGGAGGGTGAGTGGGGCTTGGGGGTACAGCTAGGTTAGCAGAATGATGACCCGAGATTACAGGTCATCCAAATTCACACTGGGAGACTCTGAGAATAAATAAGTGAATGAATGAATGAATGAATGAATGAATGAATGAATGAAATGAATGGGAGCTAGCTCTGTAGGTAAAATGCTTGTCTTTTAAGCACAAGGACCTGAGTTCAGTCTGGAGAACACACATTAAAAAAAATGCATGGTGAGGTAGTGATGTACTTGTAATTGCCAGTGCTGTGGGGGTGAAGACAGGAGAAACCTTGAAGCCAGTTGAACCTAATTGGTCAGTTCTTGGTCTAATGGGAGGCCCTACCCCAGAGGGTATTGTTCTCAGGCTTCTATATGTGCTTGCACTCACACACAGGAACAGAAACATATCTACACAAGTGCTTGAGATATGAACAAATACATTGATCGTTTGCTTTGGCTTCTTTATGCTGCTTATAAACACTCAAATGCAGTTGAGGGGAGGAAAGGATTTATTAGCTATTATTTTTATTTATTCATTTGTTTATTTATTTGGTTTACATTTCCAAGGCATAGTCCATCATTGAGAGAAGTTAGGGTAGGAATTCAAGACAGAAACTTGAAGCAGAAACTATAAAGTTAAGCTGCTTGCTGGTAACCCCCAAGGCTCGTGCTTCACTAACTCTTTTGTACAGCCCAATACCTTCTGTCCAGAGGATGGAGTCACCTAAAGTGGGCTGTGAAACCATGCATCTATTATCAGTCAAGACAATCGCTCACAGACATGCGCACAATCCCTCAATTGAGGCCTCTCCTCTTAGATGATTCCAGGCTGTGTTACGTTGAAAATCAAGGCTTACTAGAACAAGCTTAAATTTAAATTAAAAACAAACAGAAATGCATATATTCAATAAGGTGCATGGGCATACACGTGTGTACACATCTGTCATTTTATCTGCCAACAAAGAAACTATGTTATTAGATTTTTTTTAAAAGTATTTTCTCAGCCTACTCCATTTGAGTTGCACAGTGTCCCAGTTAGTCTGACAGAGTTGTTATTTTTATCTCCCTTTGAATAAGAAGGAAACTGTGTCTTAGAACAAGTCAGAACATGCAGTTCAATTCTCCTGGTGGTGCCCAGGGCAGACATCACTAGTTGACCAAGGTACTTCTTTCCCAAGATGTTCAGACTGAGCCTCTGAATCCTTCCCTCAGCTTACCTCCCAGCAGGCACTATCAATTGATAAAAGATTACATGAAAAGGTCTATCCTGGACCCAAGTGATCTACACAAGGTCACGAACTCTTGTAATTGATGTATTAAGGCCAAGTCACCCGTTTCTTGTCTCACTGCTATCTTTACGAAGTAAGAAACTTTCACCCTTGTAACATGAGCTTGATATCTTTATCAAAGCCAAAAGCTACTGCCCCTGGGAATTTTAGCTGCTCTTCACACAACTGCCAAGCTCCATTCGCACTTAGAAGTTATGGATGTTAACGCATCACACAGCTTCTAGAAATTTTAAATTACATTGTGGCTTACATTATATTTCTATCAAATTGTGTCCCTCTAGAAACGGTAGGCAGCTGTAAGACTCTTAAACCTAAGAACTGGATTCTTAGCTAGGCGTGGTGATCCACATCTATGGATGATCCTAGCACTTGGACAGTTGAAGCAGGAATATATGGCAAAGTTTAAGGTCATCATGGGCTACCTAGTAATTTCCAGGCCACCGCGGGCTACATAGTGGAATTTAAGTAATTATTAAACCCAAATAATGGATATAATGACAGAGAGCGGCTGGATAAGAGTGTAAAAAATGGTAATTGGGGTCTGGGTAGGAGACATTTGGTAGAGTTTCATCCTCAGCACTATGTAAACCTGGCATGGTGCCATATGCCTGTAGTCCAGCATTAAGGTGTGGAGCAGGAGGATCAGGAGTTCAAGGCCATCTGTGGCTACATAGCAAGTTCAAGGCCAGACTAGTTTTCCTGAAGCCCTGCCTCAAAAAAAAAAAAAAAAAAAAAAAAAAAAAAGCAAAGAGGAAAAAAAAATAGAAAAAGAAAAGACAACGTGGTAGCCTATTTAAATTGCTTAGCAGAGCCTAAAATAGATTATCACTGAGTCTGTTCAGAAACAGAAGTGCTGGTGTATTCTCTTAGCGTGTGTGCGGGGGTGGAAGGAACACTGAAGAGTCAAGATCGCAGTCAGGTGAAGGGAGACATCGTGTTTATGATGCTCCCTGAAATGCCTCAGTTCAGGTGCCATCGTGTTTCAGGGAGGTTTCGTTCGGTGAGAGACAATCTACTTGTATTGTTAGAAGGCTCTTATGTAAGCCTACACCCCCTCTGTCAAGTTCCCTTTTAATGCTTGCCTTCTCTTGAGTAAATTGTTCAGTCACTGAGAGCGGCGTTCTCTGCATCAGTGCCCGTGAGAGGTGGGACAGAGTCTCAGAAATGCATCCTCCTCCTAACCCCTAGCCTTGGTATATATTGATGGGTGTGTCTGGTGGTGCACATGAGTGTGGAAACCAGAAGTCAACTTCAGGAAGAGTCACCCGTTTTGTTTCTTGTTTTGTTTGTTTGGTTAAGTGTATGTATATGTATGGGAGTGCACACACTAGGGACACACATGCCATGACACGGATGAAGTCAGTTCTCTCCTACTTTTACATGAGCTCAGGGGATCAAACTTGGGTCTCTAGGTTTGCACAGCAAGCATCCTTACCCACTGAGTCATCTTGTAGGCCCCACCTTATTCTCTGAGTCAAGCTAGGCTGGTCGGCCATCCTAGGAATCTGCCTCTCTTACATCCTAAATTCAGGGATTACAAACATGGCACCACTGCCCCTGCTGGCTTTATGACATGGGTTCTGGGGTTTGAACTTAGCCCTTATACTTACATTACAAGCATTCCACATATCTCTCTGGCCCTGCATCTCTTCTTCTCTCTTCTTAGAGCTTTAGGACCTCAGCAGAAATGCCTACCAAGAGAATCGAAACCACAGGGACAGATCTTGGGGAAGACATTCTGAGGGTTTTGTTGTTTTGGGTTGTCCCAGCACCCACCCACACTGGAAGAGATGGAAATTGTATAATCAAAGAGCTAAGGGAAACCAAAACTGGTTTGAGAGAAAAGGTACAAAGAGTCAAGGATGTCAGGAAACTGAGACCAAGAAACGTACCTGGAGGATATAGAGATCAGACTAGGAAACAGACAGCAAACAATGGGAGAGGCTGAAGAGATTGCTCAGTGGTAAGAGCACTTGCTGTTCTTCCAGAGTACCCAAGCTCAGTGTCCATCTTCTTCAGACATCTCACAACGAGTTTACTGCACCGCCAGCTTCAAGAGATCCTCTAGCCTCTTCTGGCCTCTGTGGGCACCTGGACTCACATGGTTGCGTGTGTGCAGGCAAACACGAACATACACACTCACACATACACACACACACAAAGAGGAGAAAGAGAGAGGTGTATTTAAAATTTTTAAATAGACAGATATGATGGTGCACGTCTTTAATCCTAATGCTCAAGAAGGAGAGGCCCGTAGATCTGTGAGTTTGAGGCCAGTCTTATGTAGATAGTGATCCTGTCTTAACAAACAAACAAGAAAACACACACACACACGCAAGTAAATTTAAAAGAATATATATGTATATATATATATATATATATATATATATATATGTATATATATATATATATTGGTTTTTTGAGACAGGGTTTCTCTGTGTAGCCCTAGCTGTCCTGTAACTCACTCTATAGACCAGGCTGGCCTCGAACTCAGAAATCCACTTGCCTCTGCTTCCCAAGTGCTGGGATTAAAGGCATCCACCACCACTGCCCAGCTTAAAAGAATATTTTTAAGTGTCAGGAAAGAACTATGAAAAATCAAGAGTGATAATAGGTTCATACCTGGTACATTATGCCTACAGATTTTTAAAACAAGCCTAGGCTCGTTGGCCCAGGGAGATGGCTCAGCCAGGAAAATGGCTTGATGCACAAACCTGAGAGCCTGAGTTTAGCACCCATAACCTGCAGAGGAAGCCAGACTCAGGGACATGAATCTGTAATCCTACAATTCTTACCAAGATATAAGAGAGACAGAATCATCCAGAAGCTCAAGTACACAAGACAGACCCTGCTGTTTCAAAGTTGTCCTTTGACCTCCACAGGTATGTTTTCTCATCTTCCAGTGTGTGTGCACAGGTGCAAAAGTGCACACACATACACACACACACATTAAAAAGAAATAGGCTGATAGACTTTTTCTTCAGTGGTGTATCTCCTGTTAAGTTGTTCATACTCCTCTACAGAACCCCTCATCTGTGCTCCTACAAGAAATGTTAGTAAAAATTCCCTGGGT
>NW_022196905.1:126451325-126476149 GCF_008632895.1 Mastomys coucha | reverse complement strand
TCTCTCTCTCTCTCTCTCTCTCTCTCTCTCTCTCTCTCTCTCTCACACACACATACACACACACACACGCAAGAAAGCAAATACAATTAGTGCATCTTAAAAATCATCATGGAAATAGAAGGATGACTAGTTGGAAAGAGAGGGTGAATCAGCAGGAATGGAAGAAGGACCTGACAGGGTAATTAATGGGCATGAATATGATCAAAACACATCACATACATGTATGAAAATGTTGTAATGAAACCCATCATTACAAATAATTGATATATAATAATACACTTTAAAAATGTATAGACTGAAAGGAACAAACTATAGAGATGATCCCTGAAAAGCCCATCTTTGAAACAGTCTAACATCCATCTGTTTTTGTTACTGTGTCCTAAAGAACAGCAGTGGCCCTTGGGAGATGGTTCCATGGGTAAGTGTAAGCATCAGGACCTGAGCTCAAAACCCCTACTCCTACATAAAGAGCTGGGACATGGCTGCCTGTATGTTTGTAACCCTATTTCTAGGGCTGACTGGCTGCCATCCTGTCTCAAAGGAATAAGGTGGAGAGTGATAGATACAGCAGAACACCCAACACCCTCCTCTGGCTTCTGTGTACATAATACTGTGCATACACCACACATGTACACATGAACACCTTTTAATGTTAGCAGTAAAATACTCCAGCCTAAGAATATTTGCTACGTCACAGTGTACCCCTGACAAACAGACTGATGGATGTCAGTATATTCACACCACACAGGCATGAAAGCAAGGAAAACCAGCTTCCCGTAGACCAACCTGGATGACTCCAAAGCATAAAAACATTACCAGGTGCAAAGGTCTATGGGGTTTCATGGGGGCTGGCTTGTTTGTTTTCTTTTTGAGGCATGATCTCTCTGTGTAGCCCAGGCTGACTCGGAATTCTTGATCTGCTTGCTTTTACCTCCAGAGTGCTGGGTTTATCAGCATATGCCACCACATACAACATTTGAAAGGGTTGCTGGGGTTTCTGTTTGTTTGGTTACTTGTTTTTGTTTTGTTTTGTCTTGTTTTATTTTCTTTTTTCAAGACAAGGTTTCTCTGTGTGGCCCTGACTGTCCTGGAATTTGTTCTGCTGGCTTCAAACTCAGAGATTCACCTGCCTCTGATGGGATTAAAGGCATGTACCACCATAATCCAGCTAAGGGATTTTTTTAACTTTAAATTAAACATTTTAATTGTGTGTGTGTGTGTGTGCGCGCGCGCGCCTGTACGTGTGAGCACATGCATGCCCACAGAGGCCAGAAGAGGGTTTTAGATCCTCTGGAACTAGAATTACAGGTGGTTGTGAGCCACCCTAAGTGGAAACTGCAAAGTGAACGTGGGTCCTCACCAAGAGCCGTAAGTGCTCTTGACAGCTATCATTTTTCTATCTACCATGAAAAGTTTTCTTGAGAGCATATCCCTGTTGGTAGCATGAGACACACTGAGGTTAGGTGGACAATACCTGGGAGCTTGTAAAAAGGGCTTTGAGGATGCTGGAAGACAAGATGAAGTATTTTTGATGTAGCTGCATCGAGGAAAAGCTAAGGTCAATGGGATAACCTGCCCCCCTAGGGGGTGGGGGAAACACTTGTTCCACATAAGCAGGCAGAAGTGAGTCACTTCTTGGCAGCTCTACATCAGAGCAACAAGCCCATTAGAAGCAGGCACCATGACATTCAGGAATGCGGTGGCAGCGCTTGCTCTCCGTGGTAAGCGGCATTACAGCTGTTATTAGAATCATGTCATGGTTGGGGAAATGGCTCAGGGGTTAAGGGTGCACACTGCACTTGCAGAAGACTTGAGTACAGATGTTAGCACCTACACCAGCTGCCTCACCCTCACCTGCAATGCGGCTCCAGAGGCCCTGACAACTCCGGCTTTGGTGTTGCATGCACATGCACACGTACACGCACACATCTTAAAATAAATCTTAAAAACAAATATAAAGGATTCATGTTAACTCAAGGTTCTGGTGAACCTCCCACATCCACCGATCATTCCTTCCAAGGCACCCATTGACTTGCTTCTTTTTTCTTCGCTTTGCCTTGTCAATAGCAGCTGACAGATAAAGGAGAGCTGGCCTGGGCTTTTGATGCCCATGCCAAAGGAACAATAGCCCTGCTTGTGGCAATTGCTCTCTTTGTGCAGCCAAGAGAATGGGAAGATGGCTGCTATTGGATGCAAGATATGTGGGTGGCCAGCGTGAGATGCATTTGGCAGCCAGATGTAGATCTTGAGGAGTTATGTACTGGCTGTCTGCAGGGATAAGGTTTAAGGACTTAGCTGGAACTTGCCTGCCCACTCCCATCAGAGAAACCAGATAGACTTTGCCTTTGAAGATAGCGTCCTTTATTTAAAGGAAAGACGCAGCCGACCATCTTACCTGGAAAGCATTCCCAGGCAGCCTGATCCAGTGTGCACGAGTGCAGGTATGTGTGTCTGTCTGTCTGTCCTTCTGTGTGTACAAAAATGTGTGGGTAGATATCTGTGTATAAAGACTAGATGACAACCTCAGCATCAGTCCTTGCCTTCTACCTTGTTTGTTTGAGACAGGATCTTCCACTTGTCACTACATCTACAGGGTATTTGTCCCACAAGCTTTTGGGGATCCCTCCATCTCCCCAGAGAACGCCTGGGATTCCGGATGCCTATCACGGCACTTGCCTTTTACATGAGCTCTTGGCGTGTGAACACAGGTTCTCATACTTGTACAGCAAGCCATACTTTATCCATTCAGCCATCACTCTAGATGCCTGAATAATTTTTGTACACATTTTTAAAGAAGTGGGGAAATGTACTGTTGAAGGGAAATTCGGGGAGAACCTTTGTAAGCTTTTATCATGTACTTGGCTCTTAGCTGGGGGCAGATATCTTATGTCTTGATGCAGAAAATGTATGGGTTCGGGACTGTGGTTTCAGAGGTGTCCATCCATTGTGGTGGGAGAACATGGAAGAGCAGAGCAGCTCACAACACAGCAGCCAGGAAGCAGAGAGATGGACTATAAGAATGGAGCAAGATAGGACAACCCTGCAAGGACACGCCCCCATAAGCCTACTACATTCTATTGCCCCCCATTCTAATAATGCCATTATATTACAATTTATCAAGGGACTCATCTATTGATTAGGGCAGAGCTTCCATGATCTACCTGTGTCTATAAATCCCCTCACAGAGAGCCCTAGAGGTACACTTAGCTAACCTCCTAGGTGGCCCTCAATCTAGTCAAGCTGATGATCAAGATTAAGCATCATGACACCACAGAGAGGCCTGCAAAATCACACAGAGGAAGGGACAAAAGAAGTCGTATTAACTGGGGAGAATTTCCTACCCATATGACAGGATCTAGACTCACTTAGGAAACAAACCTCTAGGTATGCCTGTGAGTCATTTTCTAGAGTAGGTTTGTATCAGTGAGAAGACAATACCTCCACAGCCCTCCTTTTCTTTTCCCCCATAAGCTGCCCAGGCTGGCCTTTAATTAACTCTTCCCCAGACAAGCCTTGCAACTGTGATCCTCCTCCCCTTAGTAGCTAGATACAGCCTGTATCACTAGGTCCAATTCCAAACCTACCTGCTTAGCCTTGCACGCAACCTCAGGCGATTGTGTTGTGTGAATGCTGTAAGCATCCTACATTTTCCTGATTGTTAAGCCAAAGAGTGAAGAAAGGAATGGGATTGGCCTTGCAATAACCAACTGGGAGCAATCCGATATAGGAAAAGGGTGTGATAGATCACTCATGTCACAAAGCCATCCTCCGGTCTTCCGATTGGTCTGGCTGTGAGCAGAGAGAGGTTGCTGGGATTCTGAGCATATAGTGGGCATGCTCAGTGTGCTGTTTGAACTGGATTGGGGAAGAAGACCCTTATGCTGTCTGTCTATCTGTTATCACGAATAACCCTCTGGTGGGGGGATGGTCTGTCAGAAGCTTCCTGGACTTTGTGTCCGGGATCGGAAAGTTACCATAGTACCTGCTGAAGAAATAAAAACTGATGGTTCATTTTCTCAAAGTGCCTGAAGCCATCTCTGGTTCAAATATAGATAAAACATTGAGCCCCTCTAGAGTCTCTTGGTCCAGCTACTCCTTCCTGTATCAGTCAGGGTTCTCTAGAATCACAGAACTTATGGAATGTCTCTCTATATTGAGAGGATTTATTGTGGTAACTTACAGTCTGCAGTCCGGTCAGCTGTGGATGGGAAGCCCAAGAATCTAGTAGCTGCTCAGTCCCACGGGGCTAGTTGTTTCAGCTGGTCTTCTGTGGAAGTAGCTTCCAACAGATGTGCTGGCAAGCAAGTGTGAGCAGATGCAGAAGAGTAAGCCTTCCTCCTCCCAATGTCCTTATGCAGGCCTCCCACAGAAGGTGTGGCCCAGAATAAAGGTGTGTACCACCAGGCCTGAATTTGAAACTTGCTCTCTTCTAGGCTGGCCTTGAACTCAGAGATCTGCTTGCCTCTGTCTCCTCGGATTAAAGACATGTACTACTTTGCCTGCGCCTAAGCTTTCCATGGTCACTATGTTCCAAGATCTGAATCAAAAGTGTGTGTCATCCCATGTCAAGATCCAGGTCAGAAGCCTGTGTCTTTCCAGCCTCAAGATCTGCCATGTGTGTGTCCTCCATTTCTGGATTGTTGTTCACTCCAGATGAAATTAGGTCGACAACTGGGAATACCTCTCACACTTCCACACACCCAGATTCTGCTGTTACCCCACCATCTAAACTAGAAGTTCAGAGTAGAAAATTACTATCAGCCAAGCCAGCCCTAATGAACTACAGACTTGACAGGGTCATGTACCTGATAAGCTTTAAAATAAACAGGATTTAAAGTGTAGAGACGAACCCACACTTGTCTGTTAAGTGGCAGAGGGGACAGAGATGACAAGTACGATTGTATCTTTCTAATTACACAGCCAAAGAAGAGAGGGGGGAAGGGGTTTGTGATGGGTTTAAAACCTGTTCTCTGCACTCAGTGTGCCTGCCCTTCTGAGCTGCTGCCTGAATTTCCAAAGTTGTAAGATAAACAGTCTTGCCTTGGAGTTCAGAGTCTCCGGTACTCTTAATATAAAGCGAAGAACTCACAACCCGAACAACCCTTGACCATGGCCTGGAGTGAGTGGCAACAGAGAACCTCGGTCACACAGCTCAGGTGAGCCTTACTCACACTGGCATGAATGTTTTTGGAGCTCTGCAGAAAAGTCGTAGATATGAATGTGCCATGCACCCCACTAGTGGTGTGACTAGTGTACCAGAGCCAAAACCAAAGCTGAGTTTGCGCACATTCTTATAAATGCCTAGACAGACAGTGTAGCTCTGCTGTTTCCACCTTGATTTTCTGTCCATTGTCAAGGTAGCGAAATCCACGACTACTGTTGTATTGCCTCCCATCCCTCCCTTTAGATCTATAAAAGTTGTTCTATGTATTTAGGTGCTCTGATATGGGGTGCATGTATGTTAACAGTTAGTATTGTCTTGATGTATCAACTCCTTTATCATTTTACAAAGATTGTATTGGTTGTTCTTTCAATTTTTGGTCTATTTTATCAGATAATATATCTGATATATTCACGCATTTTCATTTCCTTTCTCTGTGTGTGTGCACGCACATGTGTGGCTGGGTGGCTGGGTGGTGGAGGAAATGGTGGTGCTGGTGGTGGTGGTAGTGGTAGTGTGGTGGTGGTGGTGATGGTAAAGGCTTATGAATTTGAATACTTAGTGAGATGGTGGTGGTGGTCTTTGAGAAGTCAGAGCCTTGCTGGAAGATGTATGTTACTAAGAAGCAGACGTTAAGGTTTTATATCCTGGCCCCACTTCCTGTTCTCTCTGCCCCTCCCCCTCTCTCTGCCCACCCCTCCCCCTTCCTATGTATAGAAGAAATGTGATCACTCTGCCTTCCACGTCATGATGGGCTGAATCCTCTAAGCTAAAATAAACCACATTCTCCTTTTTGTTGCCTTTGGTAATGCTATTTTATCTCAGCAACAGAAAAGTAATTAAGACATAGCATGCATTATGTATCAGAGTGTATAATGGCACAGAATATCTTCAAATGGTTCTAAGCGGTGTCAAGTATAAGAAACTAAGCCAAGCCCTAGAAACCCATGGGTTCTTCACCTATTCCTAAGGGCCAAAGCTTATGAACAAAGAAGGGAAGGTCAACAGACTTCAGTCCTTCCTACATTCAGAATGGGTATGGCTTCTTCTGTTTAACCTCTCTGGAAACACTCTCCCAGACCAGTTCAAAGGTGGGTCCCTAGGGTGACTGTAAATCACATTAAGTTGACAATCAAAATTAATTATCATTGGGGGAGGGGAGGTGAGTTTCTTATTGTGGTCCCTAAGGCTTTCTATTTTTTTATCAGTTTGGGGTACATTTGTAGGTAATACCAGATGAATCTAGTGTTAAATCCCACCTCCATAATGTCAGGTTTCCAGCTCTGCTGACACTGCCTTACCCATCATGAGCTTCATGGGAGTGTTCAGAAGGTCTTTACAGGTAGGAAATGAAGCTCAGTAGTAAAGCACTTGTCTACAACTGCCCACCCCCAATAAGGGCAATAATGAGGGTAGAGCACCTGCCTAGGTTCTCCCAGTGAGGAGCTGGGGGTGTGGCTCTGTGATAGAGCACCTGCCTAGAATCCCCCAGTGAGGGGCTGGGGGCGTGACTCAGTGGTAGAGCCCCTGCCTAGAATCCCCCAGTGAGGGGCTGGGGGCGTAGCTCAGTGGTAGAGCCCCTGCCTAGAATCCCCCAGTGATGGGCTGGGGGCGTGGCTCAGTGGTAGAGTCCCTGCCTAGAATCCCCCAGTGAGGGGCTGGGGGCGTGGCTCAGTGATAGAGCACCTGCCTAGGGCTGGGGGCGTAGCTCAGTGATAGAGCACCTGCCTAGAATCCCCCAGTGAGGGGCTAGGGGACGTGGCTCAACAAAGGAGCATTTACCTAGTATGCAAGTAAGTAACAGTCTGATAGCTCAATTTGAGGCACAAGAAAGGAGGTATTGGGAGAGGGAGGGAGGGAAGATGAGAAGGGGGAAGGAGGAAAAAGCAGAGTCTCCACAGTGTGACCTTAACCTTCCCCTAGGGCTAAGAACTCTGGCAAGCTTCTAAGTTTGCTATCCATTCTGGGACACCCTGTTACTTTACCCAGAGAAGCAAATGGCCCTTTGTTATTTCTCTTGTTTGATCTGGTGACCGGAAGATATTAAGACATTCAGGCAAAGGAACAGCCTGGGGTTCAGAAACCCAGAAACCAGGATGGTCAGTACGTACTGCCTTTTTACGGACCCAGATAGGGAGCATGCAAACCAGCATGTCTAATAACTGCCTTTAATCAACAGTGCCCGGCTCTGTGGTTCCACTGCGGCTTTAAAATTAAAACACATAATATAACCCGCACATGCCATTTTTTCAATGTTTTCCCTTAGAGCTAATTGTCCCGGATTGTCAGAGATGATCGTGATGATTGTTTGCTCTGGTAGTTTGGACTTGGCAGACGACCGCAGGAAGAAACTGCTTTACAATAACACTGGCCTTTACCCAGGTTCAGCAACTGCTGCTTGTGGCCAAGGTGTGATGGGGGAGGTGTGAGAAACAGGAAGAAAAGGGGTACAGTAGGAATAACTGTGAAAAGGCTGGAACCAGGGACCTGTGCAGGCTAGGCAAGCATTCTGCCACTGAACTATGCCCTCAGTCCCTCGCTGGAGAACTCTAGTCATGTTCTAAGCCATGCCTACTGCCTCAAACTAGGTAATGGAAGCAGGTACTTTAGGACTCAGTGATAGCCCAAATCCTAGAAAGGCTGTTTGGGAAGAAATTACATATCCCTAGGAGAAGGAATTTAATCTATTCCTGTAGTTTAATTTTTAAGTGGAATTTTAATTTATTTATTTATTTATTTTTGATTCAGGATCTTACTACATTGCACAGGTTGGCTTTTAACTCAAGATCCTTGTGCCTTAGGCTATATAGGCATGTGAGGTAATTTAGTCATGTGTGAGTTTGTGTGTGTGAGTGTGTGAGTGTGTGTGTGTGTGAGTGTATGAGAATTTCTACTTTTTTTTTCTTTTGAAATTTATTATTTTATTAAGCAAAAGAAGGAAAGGAAGGAAGAGAAAAGGTAACACAAAACTTTTTTTCTGGTAGCACATGGGGGGAGAGGAGGGAGAGAGAGAAAAGAGGAGGGGGAGAGAGAGAAGAGAAAAATATTCTATAGACACCCATGGCCCAGGCTCATTAATTAATAGTATTGCAGTTTACTCCCCCAAATGATGAAGTAATTTCACAGGGGAAGAAAATGAAGCTCAGAAAAGAACCATTATCCTCAGCAGAGACAGTGTGGCCTGCAGCTCCTGCCCATACTTAGCACATGAAATGCCTGTGTGTCTCATGGCATTTCATGTGCTCAGACCTCTTATGGAGGTCTGAGCGTCCTGAGCGTCCACTCGATGTATCAATCTCACTACAGCCCCTGCCTCTTTATATATCAGCACCTACAAGTCAAAATGTCCACAGAAGAAAGTAAAGAGAACAGGAAGTGTTTTCCCTACATGATATTATAAATAATATGGCCTCAAGTACATGTTAATTTCTCTCTCTTTCCTCTCTCTCTCTCTCTCTCTCTTTCTCTAAATATATTTTTAAGCAAAAGCTTTAGAGAAAAATATATTGAAGGAAACTCCAGTCAAAAGAAGAAGGGTGCCTGAGAGGAGAGAAACCAGATTCCTAGAAGCAACAGAGTACAGAAGAAATCTTTATAGGGAAGTGGTACACAAGTTGTCCTCTGCCTTCCATATATGTGCCATGACACACATGTGTGCACACTCACGCATACAATACTTATATGCAATTAAAGAAATTTTTTTTTTAAAGAATGAACTGAGCTAGAAATGATGGCACACACTTGTAATCCCAACACTTAAGTGGTTCTATGTCCAGTACAAGGTCAGCCTGGGTTACGTGAGACTCTGACTTACAAAAGTGAATAAAGGGTGCTGAGGAAATGGTTCAGTGGTTAAGAGCCCTGGCTGCTCTGCCAGAGAGCCTGGATTCAGTTCCCAGCATCCACATGGGCAGGGGGCGGGGCGGGGGGCTGTACATAAGTCTGGTTCCAGGGCATCCAACACCCCCTTCTGGCCTCCATAAGCACTGCATGCCTATGGTGTGCTTACAAACATGTGAACATATAAAATAAAACACAAAAGTAAGAACCCTAAGAGTTTACTCAAGTTGATGGTTTATTATCACTTCTGAGTTGAGTGAACTTGTGTGTGTCTGTGTTTTGTCTGTGTGGTGCTGCGTTTGTGTGTGTGTGCGTCTGTATGTCTGCGTCCGTGTTTGTATGTGTATGTCTTGTGTGTTTATCTATGTATATGAATATGTGTCTGCATCTGTGTTTGTCTGTGTGTACGTCTGTGTATGTCTGTATGTCTGTGTGTGTATATGCTCACATGCATGCACATGTATGGGCCAGAGAAAGGTATTGTGTGTCTTCCTCTGTCACTCTCCACTTCAGTGTCTGAGCCAGGGTCTCTCAGTGAACCTGAAGCTTGCTAGTATGACGGACGAGGCTGATGAGCCAGAAAACTCCTAGGATCTGCCTGGCTTTTTTCATGGTGCTGGAAATTTGAACTCAGGCCCTCTTCCTTTCACAGCAAGAGCTTTCTCTCACCTAGCCATCTCTCCAGCCCCTGAGATGGAACAGTATTTGAGCACACTATAGTTTGGGAGTCAAGTCTTTCACAGGCTCCTTGTGTGCCCCACCCAGCCCTCCAGGACACACACACACACACACACACACACACACACACACACACATACACTGGGATCATGGGTACTTCTGCCCCTGCCCCCAGGCTTACATTTTTTTTCCCCTGTCGCTTAAATCGACTTTGTCCACATGAAGGGAAATGGAACGCTCTTAAAAAGACACCCCTCCATGGTTCCTCCACTTAGTGGCTTGTTAATTCTCAAGAGGGTTGCACTGAAAGCGCATACTGCCTTGATCGCATTGTGATGTTATTCTTTGATTCTCCGGCTGCTGCTCTGAATAATCAGTTGTGGATTTTTTTTTTCCCTTTCTTTCCTTTTTTTTTTTTTTTTTTTTAGAAAAAGAAATGTCTAACCTCTTCATTGGTCTTCAGCGTGGTGGCTCCAACAAGCTGTCACAAATAGAGTTCCGTAACAAATGAGATTTAGACCTCTCTTCATTACTCAACCTTTTCATTCGCATACAGTAACTGTCCTGTCTTTTCAAGAATTGCGTCAACCAAATACTGAGTCAGAGATGTTGAAATTCAAAAAATTTGCATGCGACTGCACCTGCTCTTTCCTGCCTACCATGGAGAATCTTGGGTTTGAATATAAGACTCCTTGAAATTTTATTTTTAATGTAAACAGAGATTTGTTTGCAATTGGAGAAGTTCAACACGTACCCAGACAGCACAGTAGTGAAGAGCGTCCCAATTCAACGGAATCCAGACCTGAGATTTCCATTTTATCCCGGAGCATTGAAAGCAATAATCTACACTGTGCCACGCCAAGTTGTGAGTGACTCTACTGGGAGGATTAAAGGATTATTTTTAATCCACTGGAGCTCGAGCCACAGCCCCTCTAGCAGGAACATTAATAACTATAATGGACCGAGTTTTCATACCACTTTTCTTCAAGACTCTCAAAATGGTTCTGCCAGATATAAATAACCAAATCAGAGATTAATTTTTAGAGCCGGAAAGAGCCATTGAGATTCACCAGACATGGTTTCATAAATGTGAAATTTAAGGGGCAAAGGAGTTCCAGGGCTTGGTATAGGTCACATAGGTACAATATACAGACAGAGCTGGCTCTAACCCAGAGCTCTCTGTAGTAACCCTGTGGTTCCTAAAACACGCAGGTATATAGACTTGTATCCTACCAGCAACAGTACCTGGAAGTTTACTCAAATACTCCACACTAGGGATGAGAGTGCAGTAGAGTGCTTACCTAAAATTATCCTGTTAGGGACTGAGGGTGTAGCTCAGATCACCTGCCTAGGATCTCCCAATGAGGAGGCAGGAGTGTGGCTCAGTGGTAGAGCCCCTGCCCAGAATCCCCCAGGGAGAGGCTGGGGGCGTGGCTCAGTGGTAGAGCATCTGCCTAGAATCCCCCAGGGAGGGGCTGAGGGCGTGGCTCAGTGGTAGAGCCCCTGCCTAGAATCCCCCAGGGAGGGGCTGGGGGCGTGGCTCAGTGGTAGAGGGATGGCTTAGAGTGCGTGAGGGCAAGGGTTCCATCCTTACCACCACCAAAATTAAAAAGAAAGCACATAAATAAATACTTAAAAACCCTTCCATAGTCACATAGAGCCAGCCTCTGTAGAGTTCTCAGTATTTGTGCGTGGTAATGTCTGAGAAGTCCTGCTTTCCACCTCATTGCCTTCGTTCCACAGCTCCGGGACCTTTGCACTTGACATTAGTTCCACTTTTTGAACATGGCCAAGTAAGTCACATAAAATAAGTACAACCACAATGGAAAGCCTAGGGGCTGGAACTTAGTAGCAATGCGAGTATATGTGGGAGGGCCAGAGGTTTAACCCCAGTTCTAAGAAGTAAGTAAAAATGGAAGTGTTAAGCTGGTCGTTACATACCTGCAGGATAGAAGTCATTGCCAGTGGGTACCGAGTCCCAGACCAGTCTAGGCTATAGAGCAAGACCCTGTTGTGAAATGAAGAGAAATGAGGACTTAGCTGGTAGGGTGCTCACCTTTGGCACACATGAGGCCCCGGGTTCCATCCCCAGCATCGTTCAAACTGAAATTGGAGGGACACATGTATAATCTAGCACTGGGGAGGTGAAGGCTGGAGGTTCGGGCTGGAGAGATTGCCTGTTAGTTAAGAGTGCATGCTGTTCTCACAAAGAACTGAGTTTGGTTTCCAGGGTCAGGGTTCTCTAAGGTCACAGAACTTAGGAGTAGTCTCTATACAGTAAGGGAATTTGTTGACGACTTACAGTCTGGAGTTCAGCTTCTAACAATGGTCGGCAGCAGCTGTGAATAGAAGTCGAAGGATCTAGCAGCTGGTCAGTCCTACAAGGCAAGCAGGCAAGGAAGAAAGAGAATAAATCTTCCTTTTTCCAATGTCCTCATGTAGGACTCCAGCAGAAGCTGTGGCCCAGATTAAAGGTGTGTGCTACCACACCTTTAATCCCAGATGACCTTGAACTCGGAGATCTCCCTGTCCTAATCTTCTGGGATTCATAGCCACTATGCCTCAAGATCTCCATGCCAAGATCTAGGTCAGAAACTTGTCCTGATTAGGATCTTGTCCTGGGGAGCCTTCCAATTCTGGACTGTAGTTCATTCCAGATATAGTCAAGTTGACAACCAAGAACAGCCATTACAAGCACCCATATCAGATAGCTTCTAACTGTCTATATGTAGCTCTAGCTACAGGGAATCTGAGACCCTCTTCTGACCTTCAGGATCACACATGATCACATGTACTTAACCACACACAGGTACACATATGTACACATAGTAAAAAAAAAAAAAGAAAGAAAGCGGTGTTGTTCCTTGCTATATATTAAAATCAGGCCAGCCTGGGATGCGAGACCCTGTCCAAAAATCAGACATCAAATGACATTTCTTAAGCTGTGCTGTTGGTATTTTCCAAACAAAACAAACCTTTTTGTCAATTAAGTTCCTCCCTATCCTTTCCTTACCTGGTTGCACGTTAATGGAATGTCCCATCCCCCGCCCCAACCCCCAACCCTCCATCTTGCTACCTGGAGAGGGGGATCCAATCCGTTGTCTGTCTTTATTAGTACTTGAAGACAGCCGTCCTGTTAGTGGTTGTTCCAAGTACAGTCCTAACACTCAGCAGCAGGGATCCATTCTGAGAAACCTATCCTTAGGTGATTTTGCCAGCCTAAGCGTGCACTTACCCAAGGTGAGGTGGAGCAATGCAGTCAGGAATACAGTCAAAACTAGGTGGAGGACGCAGCAGATGGCCTATCGCTGATTTCCAGTAAGTCTTGTTTTTTGTAAGACAGAAGACACTCCAAAATGATCATTAAAGTGCACGGATACGTTGTTTCTCACGCACAAGGACGGCACGTTGTGCATCAGCTGTACATGCTGCATTGTTAGGGACAGGAAGTGCAGCCGACTAGCAGTAGCGGCCCGGATGTATGTTACACTGTGATGGGATGCTAGCTATAATACGATTAGGTGTTATTTGAATCTGGAATTTCTCTCATAGGCTCATGTGTTGGTCACTTGGTGCTATTGGAAGAGGGACCTAGATGGAAGTAGTCACCAGAGGCTTCACTTTAAAGAGTAGGTTTTGTCCCTGGACTGTTCCTACTCTCCCCTCTATCACCCTCCCTTTCCTCTCTTCCACCTCCTCCCTACTCCCCTCTTCCTCTCTTCCCCCAGTCCTCCTCTGTGCTCCCCTCCCCCCTTCCCTTCTCCTTTCTTTCCTTTCCTCCTCCTATCTACTCTTCCCTACTTCTCTTTCTCCTCCATCCTCTTTTCCTAATGCTCCCCCTCTTTGCTCTACTTCTTCTATCTCATCCCCTTAGTCCTCCTCATCTGTGCTCCACTTCCCCTCTATACCCTTCTTCTCCCCCTACCTCTCCCCGTCTGTGCCCCACTTCCTCTGCCATATACCTTTCCTCTCTCTAGTCCTCCTTCATCCTCTCCTCCCTTCTCCACCTCCTTCCTGTCTACCATGAGGTGAACAGCTTAACTCCACCCTGTGCTGCCTCTCCATCTTGTCACCTGCCCAGCACAGACCCTGCCCCCTGCCCCAGTCACAAGACAAAGTAGATCATGGACTGAAACCACCAGCCTAAGTATATCCTACTTTTAAGTTATTCATGTGAGGTATTTTGTTACAATGATGGAAAGTGGACCAACACATTAGGCAATAGGGGATTTTCAGCTCCATCATATGCCCTCAGTCACTGATGACATCTGACTTCATATTTTTAAAATATCAGTTTCCTCATCTGGGTAGAG
This sequence comes from Mastomys coucha, assembly GCF_008632895.1. NCBI lineage: Eukaryota > Metazoa > Chordata > Mammalia > Rodentia > Muridae > Mastomys > Mastomys coucha. The sequence goes on along the minus strand of NW_022196905.1, from coordinate 126,462,157 downwards.
CAGTGCTGTCTTGTACTCCCAGCACTAGAGAAGCAGAGACTGGGAGATGAAGAGTTTAAGGTCAGCCTTGGCTACATAGTAAGTTGGAGGCTAACCTGAGCTATATGAAATCTTATCTCAAAGCAAAGCAAACCACATTTATTCTGGGAGTGTAGCTCAGTAGAACACTTGCCTAGCATGTTCCAGCCCAGCACTGCAAACTCACAACCAAAACCACTTGTGAACCAGACATGATGTCACACGCTTGCAATCCCAGCACCAGGGAGGTGGAGGCAGGAAGACAGAAGAGTTCAAGGTCAGCCTGGGCTAAATGAGACCCTGCCTCAGAAGTGCTGACCCTGCCTCAGAAGTGTGGACAGCAGCAACCGTTGACTGTGAGTTTCTCCCACCGCCCTTTTGTTTCTAGATTTATGTCTTCATCCCTCTGACATGTGGAGCCCTGACAGAACTCACAAAAGGGGACTCAGAGTCCTTCACAGGTCTAGGGGCAGACAAGATTCCTTTCCTACAAATGTGCTTCCATGCGTACCGTGAAACTTCAGACCACTCTGTATGTCTGCAGACATCCCTGAGACGTACCTTGAGATAGATCAAAGCCACACACGGGGCAAAGCTCCAAAGCACCAAAGTTGAGCCGAAAGGGCTTGAAGCCTTTCTCTCCAAAGGCTTGTTTGTTCTAACTGTGCATATGTGTGTGGGGGGTGTATCATGTATATATGTGTGTGTATGTGGGTGTGGGTGTAGGGGTGTGTGTGTGTGTGTGACCTCATGGGCAACCCAGCAAATGTGCAATCTGTTTCATAATTAAAGAGATTTCTATTCCCTAGAACCTGGCGTGTGTGGTGAAGACCTTGTGTCTTAATGGAATGTGTGGTTGAAGAGCCAGAACCCCACTCAGTATCGAAGCTGCAATGATGCTCAAGAGTATCCAGTCATTATTCTTGGCCGTTGTCAAGTTCACCCATTCCTTTGCAGCCCCATTCCTTTTAGTTTCTGTTTGTCAGTCTGTTTATTTGTTTGTTAGAAACATTCTTCTACCCACCATGTTGTCTTCAATGTCACTAGAGTGCTGGAGGCAACTTTGACTTCGGATCCCCCAGCCTCTACCTCCTGAATGCTAGAATTACAGGCATGCACCAAAATACCCGGTTTATGCAGTGCTGGGGCTCAAACCCAGGGCTTAATGGAGGCTGGACAAATACTCTACCAACTGAACTACAGCCCCATCCTTCCATTCCTTTTAGTAACACAGCAAGATTCTTTGGGGGAAAAATAGAAAAGGGACATTTGAAGAAGACAAAATTCTTCACTAGAAAGATTCTGGGTCCCTGATGGCTATTTTTTTTCCCAACTCATCTAAGAGACATTTCTCATTCCATAGCAGATGTCTGATTATGAATATTATAACCTAATTAATCATTTGACTGTTCATAGGTATGACTTGCATTGGAACATTAGTAATAATCATAACAATTAGTGTTAACAAGAATGAATTGTCAATGTCTGGAGCTTTATAATGTCACAAAGTAACTTTGCTTGTCTAATTTTATTTCAGATCCCCCTCCCAGCCAATAACCATAGGAGATAGGTGAGATCACTAGATAGGGTTTAGATTTTTCTTTTATAAGCAAAGGAAGATTTTTTTTTTAAGAGATATTTTTTAAAGGCCAGGAGTAGCATCACACACTTCTAATGCTAGCACTTAAGAAACAGAGGCAAGCAGTCTCTGTGACTTTCAGGCCAGCCAAAATTACAAAATGAGACTCTGTCCCAAATAAACGGACAAAAAAAGATTTGTTTTTTACTTTTAATTATGTGTATGAGTATGTGCATGTGAGTGCAAATGCCTAAGGAGGCCAATAGAGGGCATAAGATTCCCTCTATAACTGCCTGCAGTTAGAGGAAGTAGAGAGGAAGTTTTATAGGCCAGGACACAGAGTGAGTAAATATCTAAAGGTCAAAGGGTGGGGAGCCGGAGCCTCACAGGCTATGTTTGCTTACAGATTGGCAGGAGAATGTGGATAATCTCAGGGGTTATGTCTTATCTACAGACAGTTTTGGGTTTTTTTGTTTTGTTTTGTTTTTTAAGTGCTTGAAATATCTACTATGAGGATTGTGTAGTCGGGTGATGTAGCTCAAGGCTCTACTGACCCATGTCTTATGGACAGAAGCAGCCAGGACACTGTCCATCTCATAAGCTGCCCAAACTGTCCAAACTGCACCATTATCACTTCGACACAAGTTGTCTGGTAAGATTTGTGCTCTGTTTCACGTTATTTGGTTTGCCTTGGTTTGCAATGCTGGGAATAAAACCCGTAAGTGCTCTAACACTGAGCCACTCTCTAAGTCCCTCACTGAGGGATGCTTAGGCAGGCATTCTATTGCTGAGCCACACAAACAGCCCCTTACTGGGGAATTCTGTGCAAGGGTTCAGCCCCTGAGCTATTCCCCCAGCTACTCTCTGGGGAATTCTTGGCAGGTGCTCTGTTGATTAGCCACACCCAGAGTCCTTCGCTGAGGAATTCTAAGCAGGCTCTCACTGAGCCATGCCCCAGCTCCTCATTTGTGGATTCTAGACAAGTGTTCAACTACTCTGCTACACCTACAGAACTTGCTTTTTTTTTTTTTTTTGGTTTTTCGAGACAGGGCTTCTCTGTACCCCCTGCTGTCCTGGAACTCACTCTGTAGACCAGGCTGGTCTCAAACTCAGAAATCAGCCTGCCTCTGCCTCCCAGGTGCTAGGATCAAAGGCATCCACCACCACTGCCTGGCCAAGCTAGAATTTTTATGGGTATGGGTATTTTGCCTCCATGTATATCTGTATCATGCGTATGCTTAGTGCCTAAAGAGGCCCAAAGAGGCCATTGGAAGGTGTTTCCTCCTTTGAATGTGCCATCATATCTAAAGTTCATTAAGGCTGGAAGTTGTCAACTCTCACACCATGATAACAGGGGTGTTGTTGTTGTTTTGTTTGCCTTGTTATGTAAACACATAAAATAGTCAGAATACAGTGCTCCCAAAGTAATTGGGACCGCATCGCTTTCATTAATGTTAGTAAATCAGTTAACCTTTAGATAGAACCTAGGTTTGGGTGAGAATATTCACTTATAAGTATATTTGTGTAGTAAAGAAATGGTTGAGAGTAGGCGAGATGACCCCACAGGTAAAGGTACTTGCTGCCAAGCCTGGCAACCTGAGTGTGATCGCTGGGAGCCATGTGGTCAAAGGAGATAACTGACCTCACCGTGCATTGTGTATCCGTGCACACGCGCGCGCACACACACACACACACACACACACATACCACACCTACACACACACATACTAAATAAATGAAAGAGGAAGCAGGGAAAGAAGGAAGAAAGGGAGGGGAGAAAGGGAGGAACAGAGAGGAGGAGGGAGGGGGAAGGAGGGAGAAGGGATGGAGGGAGAAGGGAAGGAGGGAAGAAGGAAGGAGGGAAGAAAGCAGGCAGGCAGGCAGAAGCTTGAGACATTCTGCTTAACTGTCAGGCTTGAGCAGGGTATGCTGGAACAACCCTGTAATCCCAGCAATCTGAAGACCGAGTCAAGAGACTCCTGAGGTTACACAAGCCTGGGCTACAGAGTGAGACACTGTCTCACAGAAACAGTGCTCTCTGTCTCTCTGTCTCTGTCTCTGTCTCTGTCTCTGTCTCTCTCTCTCTCTCTCTTTCTCTCTCTCTCTCCCTCTCTCTCTCTTGCCTCTTCTGTCAGTCCTTTCTTCCACTGCACTTGGCTTTTGAAAGTACTTTTCTGTTTGTACCCCACCTTTGAAGTCGCCCTTAGGAAGTCACTTCATGCAGTGGAGAGAGGGGAAGGGAAATGTGCTGTCACCAGGAACAGCTATGGCATTCTTCTGACACACGACTGCTCATTAAGAACAATCATCTGGTGCCAGGAATGAAGTTCAGTGCAATTCCTGTCTGCCAGGCAGGAAACCCTGGATTCCATCCCCAGAACCACATAAAGGAGGCAGGGTAGTAGACTCCCATAATCCCAGTATCCAGGAGGGAAGGTAGGAGGATCACAAACTCAAGGCCAATCACAGTCCCAAGTTCAAGGCCAACCTGGGTCACCATCTGGAAAGGGACAGATGGTTTATTACAGGTTAGCAGCTTTGGGTAAGAGCTCTGATTCGGGGATGGTTGTTGTAGGAATTTAAGAAATGAGACTCCTGAGACCCCGTTCGCTCTTAGTCTCCCCTCCCAAAGCTGCCTAGCATTTTAGCTTCCTTTTCCAGTCATTTCCCCCCTCATTCTGAAAAGACACACTGCCAAGCCCATCTATTAAAACTAATTCTGTATACACGAGCGCGCACACACACACACACACACACACACACACTGAGTGTTGCATGCTTCATTAGCAAGGACAAAACGTTCCAATCAGCACATTCTTGAAGCGACCGTACGGTGGCCACTGTCCTCCTGAACTGCTCTCTTGTGTTTTGTGCCTTTCCTGCCTCCATCCATGGCCTCTGTCTTCAGTCAACGAACCCGGACACAGCCTTCTGATGCCCTGCCAGCAGCCTCTTCTGTGTTAATACTTCCATCTTTCTGTGGTGCTACGCCAGCAGCCTCTTCTGTGTTAATACTTCCATCTTTCTGTGGTGCTACGTCCTCCTCACCTGGGATTGCCTCTTCCATTGTGTTTCCTGATCTCCCAGAAGAGCCTGAGCTCTGCAGCTGGAGGACTCTATTAGCCCAGGGCCTGCACCAAACCTAAGATGATTAAGAAAGATAACGATGAATGAAATCCTCAAAGCTGAAAAAGGGCCTTGCACCCCTGCTGACCTACTAGAAAAGGGTTTTGTTTAGTTCCCAACTGAGATCTCTCTCAGCCATGGAACCTAAAATTGACATTTCAAATTGAACTTGAATCATGCAATGTTTAGACATGGCAGTGATTTTTTTTTTAAAGATGGATATTGCCTATATTGGGAAACTGAGGCTCAGAGTAGAGAAACGGCTTACTCAAAGGAACAGTGTGTGTGTGTGTGTGTGTGTGTGTGTGTGTGTGTGTGTGTGTGTGTCTTCCAGGGCTATCATGAAGGGATGGGATGATGTTCGTGTCGTATCTGAGGAGGTAGGACCTAGCATGAATGACAAGCTCAAGCCCCTCTGGTCTAGTGGAGACTTCATCTCTAAGGAGGGGCAGCAGAGTTAATTATTTTTTCTCTTTCTATGACAAAACAGTATGACCGAAATCAATGGAAGGGTGGGGGGTGGGCCGGGGGGGGGGTTGGTTGATGGTTCCAGAAGGAATAAGTCCATTGTGGTAAGAAGACATGGTGGCTAATGGCGGGCATGGTGTAGCAGCAGGGGCAAAAGTCTGAGAGCTTTAACCTTCGGATTGCAAGAACAAAGCAGAGAAAGTAAATTAAAAGTGGCCTCGGGGCTGTAAACTATCGGAAAAGCCCACCTCCAGTGGCATAGTTTCCCCAGCAAGGCTACAGCTCCCAAACCTTCCAGACAATGCCACCGTCTAGGGTGGGGGTCAAGTATTCAAATACCCTAACCCATGGGGAGCGCTTCTCATTCAGACAACCATAAGCAGTAAAGCCACGGGCAGTGGCACAGACCCGCCTGAAATCTTGTAATCCCAAGTCTTTGTGGGTAGAGGCAGGAATGCCAGGAGTTCAGGGTCAGATTCAGCTCCATAGCAACTTTGAGGCTAGCTTAGCCTATATGAGACCTTGTCTCAGGAACAACAAAAAGGGAGGGAAGGGGGTCAGCAAGAAGGAGATGGACTTCAAGAGACCTGCCTGGTACCTAAGGAGCCAGTCTTATAGACCATAGCTGGAAAAGCACTATGGTCCCATTATATTCACAAGGGAATGACAGAATAAGATTCCTCCCTACATTTGAATGTAGAATCTCCTTGTCTTAGTTAGGGTTTGACTGCTGTGAACAGACACCATGACCAAGGCAACTCTTAAACAAGGACAACCTTTAATCTTGGCTGGCTTACAGGTTCAAGTTTCAGTCCACTATCACCAAGGCAGGAACATGGCGGCATCCAGGCAGGCATAGTGCAGGAGCTGAGGGTTCTACATCTTCATCTGAAGGCTGCTAGCAGAATACTGACTTCCAGGCAGCTAGGATGAGGGTTTTAAAGCCCATGCCCACAGTGACACACCTACTCCCACAAAGCCCACATCTACTTGAACAGGGCCACACCTTCTAATAGTGCCGCTCCCTGGGCCGAGCATATACAAACCACCACACTCCTTTTGGCAACAGGATACTGTTTTGATTTTATAAGAAAAGGTTTCCCTATGTAGTCCAGGCTGTTGGTATTTGATCACAACATAGGCTAGTGTCCAGTTCACTACTAGAGCCCAGGCTGGCCTCAGCTGACATGCTAGTGGTTTCAACTGTTGAGCTCTGGAGTTACACATCTAGCTGGAGAGACACTTTTGTTTCTTTTTCTTCCCTTGAGACAGAATGTTGTGTAGCCAAGGTTGTTCTCAAGATTGCTATGCAGTCAGGGCCAGCCTTAAGCTCCTTAGCCTCCTGGCTCTACCTCCCAAGTGCTGAGAATAGAGGTACGCATCATCACCCCTTCTTACTTTTCTAAGGAGCATCTCATGGGGGCGGGGGGCGGGGCAGGATTTCTCTAGGAAGTAAAGATAAGGATGAAGGTAAGATGCAAGTCCTGCAAGCAGGTAGGTCCTGGTAGTCAGAGACAATGGGATGGCACTGTTTCTTAATGTGCTATCTAGAAACTAGACTCGAATAGGAGATGTGAACATTGCCCAGAAGCGGAATTAAGGGGAGCCCTTCCAAGACCACCAGATGCCCCTACTTAAAAGTAGCAAGCACATACCAAGAGCCTGGAGCATCGTCAACTGAATAGCTAACTAACACATGGGTATATATTCCTACCACAGAGCCCTTGCCTGAAAGTGTATGGGTAGAAAAAGAGAGGCCTGGTGGGCCAGGCTGGGAAAAGACCCACCGGGTCTACTCCGTATAACTTCCCACAGATCGCAGAATTCATAGCCACGGGAAACAAGGCTTTCCATTACTTTCCTATGCTCTGCAAAGACAATGGGCCCTCTTGTTAATGAGGGAAAAACCCTATGAAAAGAACCATCGGGGAGCTCCACCACACAATGAATGTTATTCACATGCTTTCAAGTCAGCACACGTGGATGGATGCCTACATCATGCCTGGTACTGTGTGAAGAAGCCCTTGGCCACCCAACGGCTAAGGCACAGCTCTGCCACCAAGGAAGGCACAAGTGAGCAGCAGGAAAGACAGATGCTCACAAAGCAGACCCTAAGGAAATGAGATAAGGGCTGCACAAAAGAAAGGAAATGAACGAAAACTTGCGCCTAACTGTGTTGCAGTAACTTTAATTCATCCCTTTGCCAACTCATTCAGCAGACCTTTATTAAAGGACTAAAGGAGCCGACCTAAGACTGAGAGATGGAGAAGACTGTTGTTAGGCTGGGGATCCAGCTCGGCAGTAGGCTGCTTACCTAGCGTGGATAAGGACCTGGGTTCAATTCAGAGAACGTCACGGGGCTAGAGGGAGGGTGTCAAAGACAAAAAGATGAGAGCACATCAAGGTAAACAGGCAAATAGCATAAAAACAAAAAATTATAACTGCAGTTTCAGAAGTCTGTACAACAAAACATCCCAAGAAGGAAGTTCTACCGACTCTTCCTCCTCCTCTCCCTCTTAAGAGATCTATGAATCTGTAATAACCTTCTCTCTGAAAGTCATCCTTCACAGCTTGCAGACTTCATCTTTTGAATTCATGAAACAAGAATCTGAGGTCAAGGACCTTTAGTGGATGTCAAGTTTCCAGGGTCCCAGCTCTCGCCCTCCCCTAAGCTGAGCTCACCAAGGACAAGGAAGACTCCCCATAGTCAAAGATATCTCAGTAACTCACGACCGGTGGGGGTGTGTAGGGAAGGTGGGGACTTAATTCCCTTGAGTAATCTTGATGTTTGCATACTGGTGCGTAACGATATTATCAACCCTCCACGCAAACCACCAGCAGGAATACTTAGCAAACCCGCTGGGAAATTGCACCTGGCTGCTTGGTCGTGCTCTTTATCAAAGACTCAAGTGAGGAACCCATAACCACCCACAGCTTGAGAGATGCCACCGTGGCCTGGGGCATTTACTGAATAGGGAGAAGGGTTCTAGAAGACCAAGAAAATCTGAGCAGGAGTATGTAGCCACATCCTTCCAATGGGAAGGCACTTGCTCCTCTCCTCTCTAGCCATCAAATCGCTTCATCAGTCAATTTACCTTGTTAGGAGATGTGTGTGTGTGTGTGTGTGTGTGGTGGTGTGTGTGGGGGGTGTTGCATAAGCATGCATCTCATAGCATGCTTATGGAGGTCAAAGGACAACCTGTAAGGATCAGGTCTCTCCTACCGTGTGGTTCCTGGTGATCAAACTCAGGTCACTAAGCCTGGCAGCAGGTGTTCTTACCCACTGTGTCCTCTTTCCGGCTCACCAATCAACATTAGAAACTGCATTTTGTAAATTATATCATCATAGGAGAGAGAAAATTGACCTGAAGAAAAATGAAAAATTATTGTCTTAGTAAGGGTTTTACTGCTATAAACAGACACCATGACCAAGGCAACTCTTATAAAGACAGCATTTAATTGGAGCTGGTTTACAGGGTCAGAGGTTCAGTCCATTATCAAGGCAGGAGCATGTCAGCATCCAGGCAGGCATGGTACAGGAGGAACCGGTATGTCTACACCTTCATCTGAAGGCTACTAGCAGAATACTGGCTTCCAGGCAGCTAGTATGAGGGTCTTACAGCCCACACCCACAGCAACATACCTACTCCAACAAGGCCAGACCTACTCTAACTGGGCCACATCTTCTAATCATGCCACTCCCTAGGCCAAGCATATACAAACCATCACAATTTCTAGGCATTAAAAAGTTTGCTGTGCAAGCAAACATGAGGACCCAAGTTTGGATCCCTAGAATATAAAGAGCTAGGGGCTGTAGTCCCAGTGCTGAAGAGGCTGAAGAGGAAGAGATAGGAGGCTCCCTGGAGCTCCAGTTTCACCTAATCTATCAATGAGCTATAGGTTCAATGAGAGACCCAACCTCAACAATATATTTCAAAGAAGCAATTCAGGAAGATACCAGACACTGACCTCTACCCACACATGTGCATGCACATGCAAACACGTGTATATATCATACACGTGTATCCTATTTATTGTGAAATGAAAAATAATGTGAAATGAGCACTTGTTAGATATCCCCAAATAACTGTCCACATTAAAACAATGAATATCCCATTTACCACTGTTATAAGAACAATGTAAGATTTTTTTCAGTCTTGATTAAAGTATTTTTTTAAGTTTTGATTAAAGTGTTTTTAAAACATTGAAAATAACAATATATCTCTGAAAATAATGAGTTTCCTCCTGTTAGCTGTTGAATTGTTTACTCCCAAAACTGAATAATAACAGCACATCAAAGCCAGCGGTGGTAATTAAATGATTGTGAACATAGGTTAACAAATTAGTGCGTCATGATGTATAATTGTCTAATTAAGATAGAAATGCTAGTCCTGCCTAAAAGACTGACAAGATAGCTAAATATATATAAATATATTTCACTGTCATTTTCCTGCTTATTACTATAGAGTTGCAAACACCTTCTAGACATGATTAGTCCAAGTCAAATGCATAAGTTCAAGTATATTCAGTTAAGAAACAATCAAACAACCATGTAAGTGTGGGTTATGTTCAGGTTGAACTGGGAGAAGTCTATTTGACCTCAAATAATGAATTGTTGGGCCTCTGAGATGGATCAGTGGGTTCAGGTGCTTGCTGCCAAGCCTGAAGATCTGAGTTCAATTCCCTTTGACTCATATGATTCCTGCAAGTTGTCTTCTGACCCCCAACATGTACATCAAGGCACATGTGTCCAACATGTACATCAAGGCACATATGCCCACATATATCCGCATAGCCACAAGTAAATAAGTGTAATTTTTAAATAGTTTAAATAATAACTTTACAGTTTTTACATAGTACCTACTAAATTCAGGTCTATGAAAAACTTGAGGGTGTTTAAATTTCACATTTGATATGTAGAAACTAGATTTAAATATATAACTACAGGGGTTGGAGAGATGGTTCAATATTTAAGAGCTCTTGTTGCTCTTGCAAAGGATCCAAGTTCAATTCCCAGCACCTACTTAGGGTGACTCATAACTACCTGGAACTCCAGCTCCAGTGTATCCAATAGTTCTGGCCTCTATGGGCACTGCACTCATGCACAAAAACCCCACAGTCACCCACATACGCAAAGTTTAAAAACTACAAGAGTACATCTTTTTTAAACCTAAGACAAGATTTCTGAGTAGAGAAGCACAGGCCTAAAATCCTAGCTTTCATCAGCCTGAAGCAGGGGGATTCCCAGTTCAAGGCCTGCCTGGTCCACAGAAAGAGGTCAAGGCTAGCCTGGATGACCTGGTGAGACCTTGTATCAAAATAAAAAGAGAAAAAAAGCTGAGGTTGTGGTTCAGTAGTAGACAACCTGTCTAGCATACATACATGAGACCTTGGGTTCAATTCCAGTGCCCACTTCCCACCCCTCAGAACCCCAAACCCTCAGGAAATATGGAATATTTATCTGTAACTACATATACCTGGCTTATTCCATGCATATTTATTAAGCTCTTAGTGTATACCATGTGAAGCATTAAAGCAGTACATTTTTCAAAAGGCATGAATACCTCCAAACCTACTTATTTAGCTCTGTTCTCTCTCTCTCTCTCTCTCTCTCTCTCTTTCTCTCTCTCTCTCTCTCTCT
>NW_022196905.1:126448179-126451293 GCF_008632895.1 Mastomys coucha | reverse complement strand
TCTCTCTCTCTCTCATACACACACACACACACACACACACACACACACAAACACACACACACAAACATATACACACAAACATACATGCTCTCAGATCTTCTCTCCCCTCTTCAGAGTCTTACATAGCCCAGGCTCACCGTGTGGTCAACCCCAGCCTCCCCCTCCCAGTGTAAAGAGTCGGGTGTGCATCACCACACCTGGTTTATGAAATGCTGGCCATTGAGGCCATGGTTTCATGCTTGTTAGCTAAATGAGCAATCTACCAACTGAGCTCTATTCCTCCCCCTAAGCTTCTAGAACTCATAGAGAGTGTTTCTACATAGTTCTGGCCATCCTGGAATTTGCTATGTAAAGCAGACAGAGATCCACTTGCCTCTGCTTCCCCAGCACTGATAGTAAAGGTGCACACCACCACGCCCAACCCCTAGCTCTCCTCTTAAAGAGTTTTCTTCTTAATCATAGAAATAAGGACACAAATGCCTTTAAACATAAGGTAGTGTCAAGAGAGGGGCAGATAAAGCAGGCCTGTAATTCCAGTACTTGGAAGTCTGAGGCAGAAGAGATCAGGATTTTCAAGGCCAGCCTGAGCTAACCAATACAACTCTGTGTCAAAAAATGAGAGACAGAGGCAGTTACCTTCTGATTGGAAATCAAGGTATAATGTGACTACAATATCAAGAGTTTGGTCTTGATTGGCAGGTGAAGATAGGGTCATGCAGAGGGAATAGCGTGCATAGAGGCACATGCTGGTTAATACTTATTTTCACCACCAGTTGCAATGTTTAACTCAAATTAGGTCCTAAAATTGAGCAATTCTGTGCGTCTCTCCATTGGCACTGGAAACTGTTAAGCAGCTTAAAAACTGTTCTCTCAATAGTCAGAGGACTAGGGATGTAGCTCAGTTGGTAAAGTGCTTGCCTAGTGGGCTGGTTAGATAGTAAACTGGACATAGCCTAGGATCATACTGGGAGAGGGATCCTCTGGTGAGAGAATGCCTCCACCAGACTGGCCTGTAAGCAAGTCTTTGGGGGCATTTTCTTGATTGACAGTTGATGATCTACGTGGAAGGGCCCAGCCTACTGTGAATGTTGTCACCTTTCCACAGATGGTCCTGGGTTCTAGTAGTGATGTATTATTTTTAAGTATACAGCTAATATGTTTGGAGTTATTTAAAATTTATATTGAGAAAAATGTATTTTCACTATTGCTGTAGATGAGCATCTACATAAGACTGTTAAATTGATTGTTGTTTTATATCAAACAACTTTTATAAGACTTATTTTTATTGTTATAATGTTTTATAAATTTTAAGGAATATGACAAAAAAGATATTGTAGGTATTGAAGGGGGTGTCTCTAGGAGGGGTTGGGGTACAAAAGGGGAACAAGAATGTGATTCACTTCTATTTAATTAAAATATGTTTTTAAATGTTAACAAATGCAGATAAATTGAAATCATGTAACTTTTCTCATCATAATGCAATAAAAGTTTAAAAAAAAAAAAAGACAACAGGTTGAACAAGCCAACAAGCCAGATCCCTCCATCGTTCCTCCCTCAGTTTCTCCTTCTAGGTTCTTGCCTTTAGTCTCTGGTTTGTTCTCCTAAAGTGGACGATGACCTAGAACATGTAAGCCAAAGAGCCCCTTCCCTCCCTGCACTTGCTTGTGGTTGTGATCTTTATCACAGGAATAGAAAGTGAAATAGGACATTCAGGAAGTTCCCATGATCAATCTTCAACATCACATAAACCAGCGTGGGCCCATAGACTTCTAATACCAGTACTCAGAAGGTGGAGGCAGGAGGACCCAAAGTTCAAGGTGGTCATCAGCTTGCACTACAAGAGACCTTGTCTCAATAAACAGATAAATAAATATGAGAATTTGCTTGACTGAGAATCTAGACTTCACAACACTTTACACAATATAGTTGCCCAGGAAAATGTTTGCTTTCAGTACCTTTAATTTCAACAGCTTTAATGTGTGGAAGCACTCGGTTTATGACTGATTTGGGAATTAGGTTCTGTGGTTTTGCAGTTGTGCTGTACAACAAGCATTGTAAGTGGCCATTTTAATGATTACTCTTCCATACAAATGGCTTTTCTGACAGTTGCTGCTGTTAGAACGAAAGTCCTTTGAAAGGAAAATCCAAGAGCCCTCTGGGAATCTCAGAATAAAGTAGAACATTTGTAAGGACCAGAGGTTTGTCTGTTTGAAACAGAGTCTCATGTAGTCCAGGCTAGCCTGGAACTCACTATGTAGCTGAGGATGACTTGAAACTCATGATCTTCCCGAGTCTACCTCTCAACTGCTGGAATTACAGGCTTGAACTACCACACCTGTAAATGTAAATATCGTTTTGAATTGATTTTGTTTTGTTTTTTTTTGTTTGTTTATTTGGTTTTCTTGTTTTTTGTTTTGTTGTTTTTTCGAGACAGGGTTTCTCTGTGTAGCCCTGGCTGACCTGGAACTCACTCTGTGGCCTTGAATTTAGAAATCCACCTGCCTCTGCCTCCCAAGTGCTGGGATTAAAGGTGTGCACCACCACTACCAGGCCAGAACAGTTGAATTGAACCAGCCAGGTAGAGTTCAGAAAGAGCTAGAAAGAGTGAGTTTATTCAGCAATAAGTCTTGAAGGCTGGAACATTCTAACCCTAGGTTAGAAGATGGAGGTTAGCAGATGAAGGGATGAGATGAGAGCCATACTCAAGCTGCATGAATACATGACTTGGGCAAAGTCCAGAGTGTTTCCATCTAACTATCCCTTGGTCTAGGCCTGGAGACTTCTAGTCTTTGTACAATCTAATCTGCAAGCCTGGACCTTGGAGGCTTCAGCTTTCCAGCCTGGTTCAAGTCAATTGCTCTGGCTTGAACTCCTCTTCAAGCTAACTGATTCAAATTAACTTTTCTTGGCTTCTGACTGGATTGCTCTGCTTGAAAAAACTGCCTCTGAACCCCATGAAATAAACTGCCCCAAACTCAACTGTTCTGCTTCAAACTGAACTGAGCTCAACTGTGCTCAACTGAATATCTCTGAACTAAACTGAATTTAATTGACTCTCTCCCTCCTTCCCTCTCCCTCTCCCTCTCCCTCTCCCTCTCCCTCTCCCTCTCCCTC
>NW_022196905.1:126437888-126448125 GCF_008632895.1 Mastomys coucha | reverse complement strand
TCTCTCCCTACCCTTTAAGTAGACTCTCTTCCCTGTCTGATCTGAGAGTTGGGAGTTGGGCATATCCTAACTCTGACTCATTCTGTCAAATCTTTCTCTGATTTGTCACTTTGTCTACCCCTCAATTAGGTATATTGTTTGGTGTACATTCCAGTCAAAGGGATTAATGGTGCCTGGCATGTCTGCTTTCCAGCTAGTATGTAATCCCTTGCCAGAGCAGCCATGTTGCTGGATTAAAATTGCTCAACACACACCTGTTTTATTTTGTTTGTTTTGCCTTGTTCTTCTACACAGTCTCTCTGTGTATTCCTTGAACTCACAATCCTCTAGCCTCAGCTTCTAGAATACTGAGATTTACAGATATGCACCATCACACCCAGTGGATCCAGAGGCTTCCTATAGTGAAACAGAATTATCCATAGGAGAAAATTTTCCATCACCAGGACTGTCTCAGCAGATGCCATCTCTTAGGGTCCTACTGAAGAAAAAGGTTCCAATTCAGGAGAGACCAGACCTGTTATCTTATGAGATATCTGTGTAGATTCTTAAGACTTATGAGTTCTGTCTGTGACTCTAGGGTTCACAGGATCCTGACTGGGTCGGTACTTAAAAACATCTAGCCCAGTCCTTAGCTCTCTCATGCCAGCATTTCTCTTTCAAAAGTCACCACCATACTGACCATGCAATGTGTGCTAATTCAAATTGCTTTCCTATTCCTTAGTGGAGGATGAAACTGAGTTATATTTGTACCAAAGCAATTTTAATGCTTCTCTGGAATCAAAAGGCTGCAATAATACACCTTAGGACTTTGAAAAGAACATATTACTCCTTAGCCAGTGCATGACAAAAGAGGAATGCACTGGCACATATAAGAACTATATTAAATAAATAAAAACAGCTCAGTGGCAGAATGCTTGCCTAACATTACAACGCTCCAGGTTTGATGCCAGTACTTCCCACTCCACCAAAAAAAATTTAGGGAAAAGAAACTCTATTCATCAATAACACCTAATAAACATTGGCATTTATCATGCACTTTACTCAACATATACCTCCTTTTAAAATTAGATTTACTTATTTTCATATTTTATGTGTGCTTAGCCTGCATGTATGTATGTGTGCCATGCATGTGTTTAGTGCCTGCAGAGGTCAGAACGGGGCATCACATCCCCTAGAACCAGAGTTATGGATGGTTGGGAATTACCATCTCAGTGCTGGGAATTAAACTTGGGTCTTCTTCAACTGTGACAAGTGATCCTAACTGCCGAGTCCTCTCTCCAGTCCCCTTTTGTATCTTTTAAACGTTTATTTATTTTGTGTGCTTGTTGGTAGAGGTCTGTGGGAGTCAGTTCATTTCTTCTACCATGTGGTTCCCAGAGATTGAGGTCAGGACATCAGGTTTGGCAACAAGAACTTTTACCTGCTGAGCTGTCTGGCTGGCCCACCCTTAACACATGCATCATTAGCATTTGCTACATACAAAGCAAGGCATTTACAGTTTCAAGGGTCATGAACATACCAGAAATGTAGTGAAAGGACAACATAAATCCCATTTGTCTCCATTTAAGGACCAGGCCTGATTTCGAAAAAAGGCCGAAAGGCACCAACTCCAGGAACAGACCAGGAAAGTCCTGGAAACTAGACCATAGATAGCAGCTCTAGGGACAGATCATAAAATCCAGAACAAGATCATAAAACTCCCTCCCAAAGAAAAGCCTGGGGATAATCACAAAAATGGGGAAATATCTTATCTCAGAATGGACCATCTGCGCTGGAAAGCCCTATCATCCTATGGTTAAACTTTCTTGACATAGGAATGCGGACCACTGAACACCTGTGAAATGTTAGCATCCACCAATGAAATTTTAGATTACCTAATCCCTCTCGAGAGTTCCCCCAGTTCCCTATAAGAAGACCCGTGTGCCTTTGTCTGGGGTTGCCATTACAAAATGGTTGACCCTCTGACACTGGTTGTTTCTGCAGAATAAAAGCTTTGTTTTTCCATACTGTCTGAGTCTGGAGTCTTCCTTCAGCAATTTTCCGACCGTACCAGTAAGTCACGTCTTAAAGAGTTTGTACTGACTAGTTTTCTGTCAACTTGACACAAGCTAGGGAGAATGCCTCTATAAGATCAGGCTATAGGCAAGCCTGAAGGACATTTTCTTAGTTAGTGATTGACAGGGGAGGACCTAGCCCATTGTGGGTGGGTTCTACAAGAAAGCAGGCTGAGAAGCCATTAGGAGCAAGCCTGTAAGCAGCACCCTTCCGTGGTGGTCTCTGCATCAACTCCAGACTCCAGGTTCCTACCTTGCATAAATCCCTGCCTTCAAAGCTTTTGATGATGAACTGGTTTTTTGTTTTTGTTTTGTTTTGTTTTTACTTTTTGTTTTTTGGTTGGGGGGGAGGAAGAAAGGGGTTTTTTTTACTCAGTTCCATGTAAAGGTTCATCATCAAATACAGTGAGGGCAGGAACCCAAGCAGGGAGGAACCTGGAGGCAAGGGCTAATGCAGAGGCCGTCGAGGGGTGCTGCTTACCAGCTTGCTCCCTATGGCTTGCTCAGCCTGCTTTCTTATGCAATCCAGGACCACAGGCCCATGGATGGCACCCCCCACAATGGACTATGCCTCCCCTCATCAATCATGAATTAAGAAAATGCCATACAGCCAGATCTTATGGAGGCATTTCTCAGTGAAGTTTCCCTCCTTTTAGATAAGTCTAGTTTGTGTCAAGTTGACATGAAACTATCTAGCACACAACCTAACACATAAAGCTTACAAGCTAGTTGTTTTATAAAAAGTCTTTTATTTTAAGATTGTTCAGTGTTTCCTCATTATTAAATCCAGATTACATTTTTTGTTGTTGTTGTTTTTGTTTTTCGAGACAGGGTTTCTCTGTATAGCCCTGGCTGTCCTGGAACTCACTCTGTAGACCAGGCCGGCCTCGAACTCAGAAATCCACCTGCCTCTGCCTCCCAAATGCTGGGATTAAAGGCATGCGCCACCACCGCCCTGGCATTGGGGCTGAGGCAGGGGGATTGAGAGTTCCAGGCCAGCCTGGTTATCTAGCAAGTTCCAGGCCAGCCTAGGATATATAGCAAGACCCTAGCTCAGATTACATTTATTTATTATTTAGATGAACTATTATATGGGGATGTGAGTAAACTTTCTCACAACTTTCTCTTTCCCAACTTGCTTTTTGGTTATGGCGTTTCTGCACAGCAATAGAAACCCTAAGACAGAGTTTTTGTTTGTTTGTTTGTTTGTTTTTTCAGACAGTCTCATGTATCCTAAACTGGTCTTGGACTCACTATATAGTCAAAGATGACTTTGAACTTCTGATCTTCCTGTCCCCTCCCCACCAAATGCTAAGATTATAGGCAGGTGGCACCACGTCTAGTTTATGTGGTACTAGGGAGAGAGCCCCAGGCTTTGTGTAAGCCAGACAAGCTCTCCACCAACTAAGCTCTATTCCCAACCCACGGGTTTTCTTTTAAAATTTGAAATAAAACATAAAAAGTAGTTAGAAACATTAAGTAGTACAGACATAATGCTATCAAAAGAGATAAACTAGAACGTAGTAGTACCAGTCTGCATTCTTAGCATTCAGGAGGGAGGCTGGGGCAGGGGGGTTGAGAGTTCCAGGCCAGCCTGGTTATCTAGCAAGTTCCAGGCCAGCCTAGGATATATAGCAAGACCCTAGCTCAGATATATCTGTAATCTAAGTACCCAAGGGGCTGAGGGAGAGAAGGGTTGGGGTCAAGCCTAAGCTAGCTAGGACAGCCCTGGGGTACATAGTCAGACTTTGTCATTTTATTTTTCTTATTGTTTTGAAATCAGGAAAGAAAACCTGGGGGCAGGCAATGAGGGAGGGAAAGGAGCAGGGAAACCAGTATGTGGTTGCCCTGGCTAGGGTCCTGAAACTCTCAGGATAAAAGCAAAAATGCCATCAGATACCATCAAACATCTACAGGAGCAATTACAACTAAAAATACTATAAAGGTAGGCATGGTGGTACATACCAATAATCCCAGCAAGGAAGTCAAGGCAGGAGGACTAAGAGGTGAAGACTTGTCTGGGGTTGCTAGGGAGTTTGAGGCTAGCCTGGGCAATTTAGGGACATTGTGTCTCAAAGTTTTTCTGTTTGTTTGTTTCTTTTTTTGTTTTTGTCTGAGTGCTAGGAATGTAGCTCAGAATCTGCCTAGAATCCCCCAGTAAGATGCTGAGAACATGGCTCAGTGGTAGAACAATTACCTAGAATGCCCCCTTTCTGCCCTGATGAGGGGCTGGGGGCATTGCTCAATGGTAGAGTGCTTGTCTAGCATATAACAACGCTATTAGTTTAATCCCTAGCACCTACTACAAACACACTATCACACACACACACACACTATATATAGTTGTGTGTTTGTATTTATATACACTGAAAAGTGTTGTTGAGGGTGTGAAGAAATTTGAAGTATTGTATACTGTGAGTATGTAAAATGAGGCATGCAGCCACTTATAAAAACAAAATTAAACAGTTTCCCAAAAGGTTAAACATAGAGGTGCTGTAGAAGCCAGTAATTCTACTCCTAGGCATTCCACTTAAAAGAAATATAACCAAGTCTAGAGGTGGTGGTTTGTGCCTGTGTCCCAGTGTTAGAGGCCAAGGTGGTGGTGGGGAACCAATGCAAGTTCAAAGACAGCTTGGGCTATACTGCAAAACTCTATCTTAAAAACAAGGAAGGAAGGAAGGAAGGAAGAAAGAAAGGAAGGGAGGAAGGGAGGAAGAAAGGGAGAGAGAAAGAAAGAAAGAAAGAAAGAAAGAAAGAAAAAGAAAAATGAAAGTGTCTCCATAGCCACTCCACAAGAATGTTTGTAACAGCCTCATTCCTTATATATGAAGAGTAGAAATCTCTTAATTGACATTGCTTGATGAATAGATAAATAAAAGAAGTATCTCTGTATAACAGACCATTATTTGGTGATACCTTTTTTTAAAACTTGTTCAAGTTTCATTTTGTTGCTGTCATCAAATACCCTAAGAAAAAGCAACTTAGAGAGGGGAGAAAGGGTTTACCTTAGCCTTCAATTCCGTGTTACTGAAGTGCATCATCACAGGAGGTCAAGGCAGGAACTCGAGGCACTGTATCACACGCACAGTCAACAGCAGAGAGAAACGATTGTACACATGCTTCTTGCCCAACTATCTTTTTCTACTCTTAGACAGTCCAGCTCCCCAAACCAGAGGTGGATGGTATTCGCAGTGTGCTGGTGTCTTAGGATTTCCATTGCTGTGAAGAGACACCATGGCCAAGGCAACGCTTAAGGACAACATCCAATTGGCTAGGATTTCCATTGCTGTGAAGACACACCATGGCCAAGGCAACTCTTAAGGACAACATCCAATTGGCTAGGATTTCCATTGCTGTGAAGACACACCATGGCCGAGGCAACTCTTAAGGACAACATCCAATTGGCTTACAGTTTCAGAAGTTCAGTCCATTACCATCATAGCAGGAAGCATGGCAATGTGCAGGCAGACATGGTGCTGGAGAACGAATTCAGAGTTCTACATCTTGATTCGAAGGCAGCCAGAGAGAAAACTGTGCTCCACAGGCAACTGGGAGAAGGCTTCCTTCCTCACTGGGCAGAGCTTGAGCATAGAAGCCTCAAAGCCCACCCCAAAAGTGACACACATCCTCTAGCAAGGCCACACCCACTCCAACATTGCTAGAACTCCTAATAGTGCCACTGCCTGGGCCAAGCCTATTCAAACCACCATATCTTTCCATGTCAATTAAGACAATCTAGATAATCCTCCACAGTTGTGCCCAAAGGCCGATCTGGTCTAGATGATCCCTCACTAAGATTTTCTTCCGAGGTGACTCTGGTTTGTAACAAGTTGACCATGGAGACTCAGCATCATAAGTACCCATCCATGCTACAACATAAATCAACCCTGAAGACAGGCTTCATCACCGAACCAAACATATTGTATGACTCCTTTCACACGAAAGATTTAGAACAGGCAGCCTTCTAGAGTGAGAAAATACATGAGAAGTTGCTTGGACGGCAGGTGGCCTTAGTCAGGTTTCTATTTCTGCACAAACATCGTGACCAAGAAGCAAGTTGGGAGGAAAGGGTTTATTCAGCTTATACTTCCACACTGCTGTTCATCACCAAAGGATATCAGGACTGGAACTCAAGCAGGCCAGGAAGCAGGAGCTGATGGCAGAGGCCATGGAGGGATGTTCCTTACTGGCTTGCTTCTCCTGGCTTGCTCAGCTTGCTTTCTTATAGAACCTAAGACTTCCAGCCCAGAGATGGCACCACGCACAAAGGGCCCTCCCACCCTTGATCACTAAATAAGAAAATGTCTTACAGCTGGATCTCATGGAGGCATTTCCTCTAGGGCAGCTCCTTTCTCTGTGATAACTGCAGCTTGTGTCAAGTTGACACACAAAACCAGCCAGTACAATGGGGAAGTAGGTTTAGGGTGGTGGTGGCTAAGAAGTGTAGGGTTCCTCTGGCTGGGGTGTAATGGAAATGTTCTCAAATTGGTTATACTGATGCCTTCACAATTCTCTGAATCTACTAAAAGCCACTGAATCTCGCATTCTAAGTGAGAGAATTGTATGGTATATGAATTATATCTCAATAAAGGTATTTTTAAAAAATGTGCCAGGCAATTTGCTAGTCACTCTTTGTATAATGAATGAGAACTGCGTAAGCTATGTGCTTAATAGACACAATGCAAACACACAATGCCTCATTTACTTTAAATAAAAGGGGAAAATAACTTTAAAAAGGAATACAAGTGCACGTGAAGTAGAGAAGACTAAATTAATGTGCTAATTAGGAATAAAATAACCATAACTCAGGCACATCAGTGTGCGGTATTATACTGGGATATCATTAAACTATACTTGAGTGTACAGTAAGGCAATGCCTTTAGTGGCAATAATCTTTGATAAGATGCTATTGAGTCATGGTGTTATTTAAACAGAAAGCAAAGGCCGTTATAAACTATATCTGAGACCCAAAGACAAATGACAGTGTATTGTTGGAAAATAGACCAAAGAGGACAATACACCTCTATCTCTTCACTGACTTGACTAGTATGATTGCTCATGAGTTCCACCTTTTCCCACCTCAGCAGACACTCTCAATACAGGAAAATGGAATTGCTTTTCCCTATCCTGAAATTTTTTTCTATTCCATTTTTTATAAGATATTTTCTTTCTTTATTTACATTTCGAATGATATCCCCTTTCCCAGTTTCCCCTCCAAAAACAAAACAAAACAAAACAAAACAAAACAAAATAAAAAAACAAACAAACAAAAAAAACCTCATGTTTCCTCCCGTCTCTCCCTGCTCACCAACCCACCCTCTCCTGTTTCCTGGCCCTGGCATTCCCCTACACTGGGGCATAGAACCTTCACAGGACCAAGAGCCTCTCCTGCCCTTGATGATGGAGGCCATCCTCTGCTACATATGTGGCTGGAGCCATGAGTTTCACTATGTGTATTCTTTGGATGGGGGTTTAGTCCCTGGGAATTCTGAGGGTACTAGTTACTTCATATTGTTGTTCCTCCTAAGGGGCTGCAAACCCTTCAGCTCCTTAGGTCCTTTCTCTAGCTCCTTCATTGGGGACCCTATGCTCAGTCCAATGGATGGTTGTGAGTCTCTACTTCTGTATTAGTAGGGCACTGGCAGAGCCTCTCAGGAGATAGCTATATCAGGCTCCTGTCAGCCAGCACTTGCCTACATCCACAATAGTGTCTGGGTTTGGTGATTGAATATGGGAAAGATTCCCAGGTGCAGCAGTCTCTGAATTGTCCTTTCTTCAGTCTCTGCTCCATACTTTGTTTCTGCAACTCCTTCCATGGGTATTTTGTTCCCCCTTCTAAGAAGGATCGAAGTATCCACACATTGGTCTTCCTTCTTTTTGAGTTTCTTGTGGTTTGTGGATTGTATTTTGGGTATTTTGAGTTTCTGGGCTAGTATCCACTTATCAGTGAGTGCATACTACCATGTTTGTTCTTTTGTGATTGGGTTACCTCACTCAGGATGATATTCTCCCGATCCATCCATTTCCCTAAGAATTTCATAAATTCATTGTTTTTAGTCTCTGAGTGGTACTCCATTGTATAAATGTACCACATTTTCTGTATCCATTCCTCTGTTGAGGGACACCTGGGTTGTTTCCGGCTCCTGGTTATTATAAGTAAGGCTGCTATATCCTGAAATTTTTTTAAAAAAGCATTTTATATATGCAGGGTATGGTGGCCCACACCTTTTATTCCAGTACTTGTAAAGCAGAGGCAGGCAGATCTCTGTGGGTTCAAAGCCAGCCTGGTCTACATAGTGAGTTTCAGGACAGCCAGGGTTCTGTAGAGAGACCCCGTCTTAAAAACCAAACACACAGGCTGGTGAGATGGCTCAGCGGGTAAGAGCACCGACTGCTCTTCCAAAGGTCCTGAGTTCAAATCCCAGCAACCACATGGTGGCTCTCAACCATCCATAATGAGATCTGACACCCTCTTCTGGTGTGTCTGAAGACAGCTACAATGTACTTACATATAATAATAAATAAATCTTTAAAAATAAAAACCAAAAAAAAAAAAAAAACCCAAACACATACACACACAGAGGCATTTTATACTTTCTTAGTTCCTAGCATTTTCTATTCTTTGGTCGGTTATAGGGAGTTTCCATTTCAGAGCATGCAAGAGCTAGGACCACCCTCAGAATGATTGATGGGTTTGAGTCCCATGGAAGAAGTCACCTTCAGAACACTGCTCAGGTAGTGAATTACCATCTGGGCAGCAGGGAACAGAAGCTGACACCAACCCCGGATTTCAGTGGCCTAAGATCTTAGCATTCCTATGTAAGCTTGTTGTTGCTGATAAAGGAAGGCATCCTGGGGAAGTTCAGAAACATAAGCATGGTGTTCTGGAATTTTCCAAGTGGCAGCCAGCTTTCTGGAACTGGTAGCTTTGGGTAAGAGAATTGATGTTGTCCTTATTCCACAAAAGAACAAAACCTCTAGATGGAGAATGTGTTTGGCAACATGGAAAGTTTACCTGGAGATGAACTGCTCATATGCAGAAACTCAAAACTGATCAATGTACAGTGAACAAGTGTCATGGGATGCTCAGTCATAAACTGGACATTGTGGGGGGTGGATAATGTCCTGGGTGAATGAATGTTATCCATGTGAGTGTAACCTTATCAAGGACCCAGGTACCGCAGACCTATAGGAATGGTAAAGCCTTCCTCTGCTCCAAGCATGAATGTTACCAACCTTTGACCCGCGTAAGTAAAATGTATCAAACAGGACTTCTCCAGGATGACTGCAGCCTGAAACTGCGCCCCTACAGATAGCACCTGCCAAGGTTATCTAAACCTTCTTCTTTGTTCATCACTATAAACAAGATTCCTTGATTCAGGTGTCTAACACAAACACAATAAGCTGCTGGGCTATTGCTGGTACATCTCCACTAGGGCACATGGCCCACCAGATTCCGGCTTTTCTGTATGTATGTCTGTCCTTTCCTCATTCCAAGTCTGTTGCGGGAAATATTAAAAAAAAAAAAAAAATGAAGCCTCCAACTCTCCGCGGTGTGGAACAACACTTCCGCGCTCCTGCCAGGCCGCCATCTCTCCGGCCGCTAGCTCCCGCAGCGTCTGGCTTGCTTGTCCTGCGAGCCACTAGTTCCCTCTCTGCGAAGTCTAGCCACGCGTTGGAGCGTTGGAGGGTTCATTTTTTTTTTAATGTTTCCCGCAACACCAGTCACCCTAATTAGGTCAATCCCTAAGCCAGGCGACTAGCCAAGGTCATGGTAGGACTTCTGTATCACTTCCTCCAAAGCTCAAGGACCAACCCCGAAAAGAAGACAAAAAGATCATAAGAGCCATTGATCAGGGAAAACCCAGATGAAATGGTGTCTTCTGGACAGGACAAAACCAATGCATTCCTGATTTACAGAAACTAGAGCTGCATCCACAAGTTCTGTAGAAGATCAAACCAGTTAACATTCCAACGTGAAGAGGAAGTGGATCACGAGCGCCTATCCGGAGCTATTGGCAGTGATGGTTGCCTGGCAGCAAGGGGAGCATCATTGTGTTCTTCCCGGAAGATTGACTGTGCTCCAGTGGACAGCTCCACACTCACGAGTATATGGGTAGCACATATTAAAATCAGCAAGCTATGAGAGAGAGAGGGAGGGAGAGAGAGAGAGAGAGAGAGAG
>NW_022196905.1:126432870-126437878 GCF_008632895.1 Mastomys coucha | reverse complement strand
GAGAGAGAGAGACAGAGAGAGACAGAGACAGAGAGACAGAGATACAGAGACAGAGAGACAGAGAGAAGGTGGGAGGGGTTGAAAAGGTAGAGTGGGTCTTGGAGGAGTAGAGAATGAATCAGATAAAAATACATTGTAGGCATATATGAAATTCTACAAGAATTAATAAAATAAAACAGTTTTTTTTTAAATAAAAGAAACTGGTTGTAGTTTCACACATCTGTAATCTCAATACTCATGAGACAGAAGCAAGAGGATCATCTGTTGGAAGCAAACTTGGGTTACATAGTAGGTTCGAGGCCACCCTGAGCTAGATAGTATGACCGTGTCTCAAAACCAAAATTAAAATGAGTCAAAAGAAAATAGAAAATAAGAATGAGTTGAGTATGATTCAGTAGAAGAATTTGTGGCTAGCATCAGCCAGTGAGGGGCATGGCTCAGCAGCTGATTGCCAGTTAGCAGAAGCAACAGGCTACGGGTTCCAGGAACAGTACCAATCTCACCTCTGGCCTATAAACTCAATTTGTTTTTATGTGTATACACGTTTTACCCGTATCTATCCGTCTGTGTACCATCCATATGCCTAGGACCCAGAGAGGTCAGAAAATGGCATCAGATCCTCTGGAACTGGAATTACAGATGATTATATATACCATAGGGGCACTGGGAATTGAACTTGGGTCCTCTGGAATAGCAGACAGGGCTCTTGACAATGGAGCCATCTATCTAGCTCGAACCCTTAAAATATTTTTCTTTAGTTGTAAGAGAAAACAGGGAGCGGGGATGGGGGGGCTCCATGGATGAAGATGCTTGCCATGTAAACCTGCCAACTTGAGTTCAATGCCCAGGACCCACATAAAGGTGGAAGGATAGAAGTGGCTTCTCAAAGTGATGAACTCCACAAGCAGATTGTCTTTAGCATGTGGACCCATCCATACACACATCATACACACCTACATACTAATACTAACAATAAATAAAAAGAAGAAAAAAGTCATTAATTATAAAAGAAAGAAAAGAGGATCTGCTAGGTGGAGATGTAGCCTAAGAACAAGAGGTCAACCTGAAGTTAGAGATGAGAAAGGAAGGGAGAACCAAACGGTAGCACAATAAAATCTGCCTGTGCATTAAAAAAGCAACCAGAAAGGAAGCTGTTAACTTTAAAAGAAGAGACAAGGGGGGAAAAAGACTCCTTTTTGGTAGATTCCTCTTGCAAAGTGACATGGAGAAGCAGGAGAAGCTAAAATATATTAAAGATTAATATATGTTAAGAAGGAAAAAAAAGTAAGGTGGTTCACAGAGGACAGAGATGACACTTCAAAGCACTAAAGAGATAATGAGTGGACATAAAATTATTCATATTGATATGACAAGGGGATTGGAAGTGTGCACCCAGAAGACCATGACAAGGACTGATGTGCAGTGGGGACAGAAAGAGGCCAAAAAGAACAAGCTAATAACATCTAAGGCTAACTAAGGATTTCAGCCACTCCTTAATCTCAGCCCTCTAAAGGCAGATGCAGGGGGATCCTGAATTCCCTAGAGAGAGAGACAGAGAGAGACAGAGAGGCAGAGAGGCAGAGAGAGACAGAGAGAGACAGAGAGGCAGAGAGAGACAGAGAGAGACAGAGAGGCAGAGAGAGACAGAGAGGCAGAGAGAGACAGAGAGAGACAGAGAGAGACAGAGAGGCAGAGAGAGACAGAGAGAGACAGAGAGAGACAGAGAGAGACAAAGAGGTAGAGAGAGACACAAAGAGGAGGGAGAAAGAGGGAGGAGAGATAGACAGAGAGAGTAAGAGAGAGACACAAAGAGGAGGGAGAAAGAGGGGGAGAGATAGAGAGAGTGAGAGAGAGACACGAAGAGGAGGGAGAAAGAGGGGGGAGAGATAGACAGAGAGAGTGAGAGAGAGACACGAAGAGGAGGGAGAAAGAGGGGGGAGAGATAGACAGAGAGAGAGTGAGAGAGAGAAAGAGAGAGAGACTGAGGCTCTATGATTGAATATTTGGCTAGATTCTTCTGGTGAGGGATGAGGGGTGAGGGGTGAAGGGTATGGCTCAGGGAGAGAAGTCTGTCCTAGAATCTCCTAATAAGGGACTGAAGGCTTAGCTCAGTGGTAGAATACCTGCCTAGAATCCCCCAGTAAGGGACTGAGGATCTCTCAGTAGTAGAGCACTTTCCTAAAATTCCCAGGTGAGGGATTGGGGGTGTGGCTCAGTCGTAAAACATTTTCTCACTATGTGCAAGGCCACAGGTTCAATTCCCAGCAGGGTGGGGCAGGGTGGAGTGGGATAGGGTGAGGCAAGGCAGGGTGGGGCACACACACACACACACACACACACACACACACAAAACCAGAACATAAGCCAGGCGTAAAATGAACCGTCTATGAATTGTGCTGAAGAACAGTTTGAGAAGATGAAGAGGTTCAATCACAGAGAAAAAGAAGCAGCAACTGTACTGTGTCCCCAGATACAGGCAGAGACAAATGAAATCCCAAAGCGTTTTCTGAGAGGCTTGAGTGCAAAGAAATGTGAAGTATAAATATTTAGCTTGGGAAGAGCAGGGCATGGAAATAGCATGCGAATTCTAGCCCCGGAGAGCAAATGAAAAAAGTGCCTTCACGATTTGACAATTAAGTTGTGTTTCCTTCTTTTTATTCCCTGAAAGTTTTGTGCTGTTTGGAAGTGAGAATGTGTTGTCCCTTAAGAAACAGTGGGATAAGGGTTGGTTAAGTTCCAGTGCAGGCCCACAAAAGTAAATTGAATAATAAAAGCCTAGTTTTTGGTTTTTGAAGACAGGGTGTCTTGTAGTTAGCAGGTTCCATGTAACAAGAGTCTCAAAGGTTCTAGATAGCCAAGAATGACCTTGAACTTCGGATCCTCCTAGCTCCCATTTTCAGGGGCCGGGATTAGAAGTGAGTTTTGTGTCCAGCTTTTATTAAAAAAAAAAAAAATGTATACATTCACAAGAAGTTTACAAATATCAGCACCACATTCTGAGCCTGAGGAGTGAGGAATAGTTTATTCGGCTTTCTGTTACTGGGAGAAATTAGCTTGTAAGAGCAAGGTTTCATTTTAAGTCATAGTTGTGGAATTTACAGTTCCCCATCAACAAGACTCATTGCTTTAGGGACCAGCATGCCATGATGGGACCTCATGGTGGAGTAACACTGTTCACTACACGGCCAAGATGCAAGAGAAATAAGAAGAGTAGACGAGTATGATGGTGTATGCCTATAGTTCTAGCACTTAGGAGGTAGATCAGGAGTTCAAATCCAGTCATTCCTTAACTTTAAAAAAATGCATTATTACTGTCATCATCGTCACCAACATCATTACATTAATCTTGAGTATGTACCTCTGTCAGAAGACATCTTATGGGAGTTGATTCTCTCCAAATATGTAGGTTCCAGGGTTTGAATTCAGATCATCAGGCTTTGGGGCAATTGTTTTTGCCTGATGAGCCATCTCACTGACCCAAGTTCAGTCTTGACTACATGAATTCAAAGGCAGCCAGGGCTACACGAAACACTGTCTTAAGTGGAAAAAAAAAAATCAATGAGATAGCTAGCTGGGGAGATAGCTCGGTTTGTAAAGTATTTGCCTCGAGTGTAAGTACCAGAGTGTACCCACTAGAACCCATGTAAAATAGCTGACCATACATATAGTTCCACCATATGGGGAGATGGACACAGTGTACCCCTACGCGGGCTCATTAGTCAGCTAGCTTAGCCTACTTGGAGAACTCCAGACCAATATGAGGGGTTCTGCCTCTAAAAACAATATAGACAGTGTCCTTAGGTACAACACCCCAAGGTTGAACTCCTTCCACACACAAACACAGACAGACAGGCAGGCAGACAGACAGAGACACAGAAACAGCTAGACAGAGACAGAGATACATACATGCATATGCACCCAAACATACATGACCTACATGTATAGATAGCCACATATGCACAAACCACAGAGAGACAGAGACACAGAGACAGAGACAGACAGAGACAGAGACAGACAGACAGTGGCAGAGAGATCAAATGTGAGAGATGTGGAGGAAATGGGATCTGAGTTTCTACTATCTCTCCTCAAGGTCACATTCACAAAATTCTAGGGCCTCCCAGGAGTACTGCGAAGGTTTAATCATCAACTCGACACAATCTAGAATCTCCAGAGAAGAGAATCTCAAAGAGGGATGGTGTGCATTGGATTGGCTTGTGGGAATGGAGGCTATTGTCTTATTTCATTGATTGGTGTGGGAAGAGCACTCAGTGTGGGTGGCACCATTCCCTAGGCAGGGGATCCTGAACTGCGTAAGAATGGAGGAACTGGATTAAGCATAAGCAAACAAGCAAGTGACCATGCACACATTTCTTTCTTTCCACTCTTGACTGTGGTGGTGATTAGCTCCCTCAAGTTCCTGTCATCTTGATTTTTCCACAGTCATGGACTGTAACCTGGAATTGCAAACTAAAATAAATTCTTCCGTATGTTGCCTTTGTCCCCAAGATATTTGATCCCAAGAACAGAAATAAAACTAGAGTAAGTCCCTCCCTGCTTCTTAAGTTTTCTCACCTTCGAGGGTCTTGACTCATGGGCTTCCGAGAAACACTTGGGATTCCATCGGTAGGAAAGAGTAACAGAATTGAGGAGGGTCAAGAGAGAAGGAAAAGGGGAAGAATGCAGAAAGAAGACAAAGAAAAGAAAGGAAAAGCCAGAAAGGTATTATCTTTGTTTCTTAGAAACAGGATGTCAAACCTCAGCTCCAGTCCTGATGTGCCTGCAAGATGTTAGAAAGTTAGTAGCTCATGACTGACTCTCAGACAGCTATTCTTTATGTCCTGCGGCCTTCAGAGGGAGCTTCCCTGAAGGTTTACAACCTGTGGATGAGATCTGCCAGGGAGAAACGTTCTAACATCCCTACTTCTTCAAGCCCTATCATTTCCTTTGTTTGTCGCGCGAGCGTGTGTGTGTGTGTGTGTGTGTGTGTGCGTGTGTGTGTGTGTGTGTG
>NW_022196905.1:126427347-126432754 GCF_008632895.1 Mastomys coucha | reverse complement strand
TGTGCGTGTGCGTGTGCGTGTGTGTGTGTGTGTGTGTGTGTGTGTGAGCACGTGCTTAGTAGGCTGTTTTGCCAGCAGGCTCCAGGGATCTTCCTTTATCTCTTACGTGCAGGAATTCAAATGCTACCAAGGTTGACATTTTTTGAAACTACAGGTGCTGGTGATCAAACTCAGGTCCTATGCTTATGAGGCAAGCATTTACCAACTGAATCATCTTTCCAGACCCCTTTCTTTTGCTTTTATAAAGAATTTTACCTGGGCGTAGTGGTAATACTAGCATTTGAGAGGCAGAGTCAGGTAGATCTCTGTGAGTTCAAAGCCAGCCTGATCTATGTATTGAGTTTAGGGCAGTCAGGATTATCTGGAGAGACCTGGTCTAAAATAAGTAAGTAAGTAAGTAAGTAAGTAAGTAAATAAATAAATAAATAAATAGGAGTCTGGTGGCACACAGCTAGCATTTCAATTACTGGAGAGGCTGAAGCAGGGGGAGCATATGATCAAGGCCATATGAGTTTAAGACCAGCCTGGACAATTTAGTGAGACACTATCCAAAAAAAAAAAAAAAAAAAGCCAAAAGAGGGCTAAAGATATAGGTAAGCAGGAGAGCACTTGCTGAAGATGCTTAAGGCACTGGGTTCAATTCAAGGGACTTGATTCAATAGCTGAGGGCTGTAAGATGTCTTTGTGTATACTGATTTTAAGTTGCCTGTTTATGAGATAGGAATTATCTCTATAAAAATGGGTTTTTAAGCTACAAAGTATTACTATAAAGTACATATAAAGCAGAGGGAGACCATTAAATCTTTAACAAGAGATGGAACCACATAACGTAAAACCATTTCCAAACACTGAATGAATGAGTGAAAATTCTGTTGACTCAGACATCTATAACAGATGTAATGGGTTAGGAAAGCAGACAACTTAGAAAGCACATGCAGAACCAGCTTGAATGGCAAGGGATTAGATTAGTCACTTTCTTATTGCTACGACGATGGCAAAAGACTTGACGAAAGCAACTTAAGGAAGAACGAGTTTATTTTGGTTCATGCCTTGAGGGGACACAGTCCAGTGTGGCAGGCAAGGTATGAATGCAAAAATGTGGGGCAGTTGGTTGCGTCAACTCCCACATCAGGAAGCAAAGAAGAATTTTGGCTCTCAGCTCACTTTCTTCTTTATTTTATTCAAACATTTACTTGTCTTATGGTATGTGTGTGTATGGCGTGGGGGTTCATATGCCAAGGTGTGGAGGTCAGAGAACAACTTGGGGGAACTGGTTTCCTTTCACCATACGTGTCTCATGTAAATGTCTCTTTATTTCCTCAGACAAAGGGATGAGATGAGAGCCATACCCAAGCTTTATGAATACCAGGCCTGGGCTGAGCCCAGAGCATTTCTATCAAAGTATCCCTAGGCCTACACCTAGAAGCTTCTAGCCTCCCTTCAACCTAATCTGCAATCCTGGACCTTGAAGGCTTCAGCTTCCAGCTTCCATCTGCTAACACGGAATGTTCTAGGCCTAGAACCTTTCAGCCTTCAAGACTTACTGACGAATAAACTCACTCTTTCTAGATCCTTCTGAACTCTGGCTGGCTGGTCAACTCAGCTGTTCTGGTTCAATCTCCTCTTCAAGCTGACTGATTTGGCTTCTGACTGCATTGATCTGCTTGGAAAAACTAACTCTAAACTCCACAAACTGAACTATACCTAACTGAACTCAATTCCACTCCTCCCCCCGCCCCCATCTTCCTGCACTGCTCTAAGTAGCCTTTCTTTCCTGTCTGTGCTGAGAACTGAGTGTATCCTATCTCTGAAACATTATGTCAAATCTTTCTCTGATTCATCACTTGGTCTGCCCCTCAAATAGTTGTTATTGTTTGGGATTAAAGGTGTGTACTAAGGGCATGTCTGTATTCCAGCCAGATGAAGGATCAATGGTGATCCCTTGGTAGAGTTGCCCTGTTGCTGTCTCAAGGATCTAACTCTCATTATCAGGTTTTGGGGCAAGCTTCTTTACCCACTGAGCCATCTTACTGGCTCACTTTCTCCATTTTCTTTAGTCTCAGACTCCCAGCCCCCAGAATGAGGCTACCCTTATTCAGGGTGAGTTTGTATGCTTCAATTAATTCAATCTAGAATTTCATCATAGATGTGCCCAAAGGTGTGCCTTCTAGGCCATTCTAAATATCTTGCAGTTAAAAAAACCAAAATTAATAACTACAGGTATGAAAAGATAAATGACTCTGGCAACTGAAAAGCATAAAAAGAAAAATGATCAGGACTAAATATGACATTTATACAAGAAAACAAGATTAGTCAAAGTATGAAGAAACATAATATATGTATATATGAATATATTCTTAATCTACATAAGTTATTGTAAGTCTTTTCTCTTGATAGTTTTATAATACGTGATAATATTTCACTAAATTTGACAGGTTAAAATATCCAAAATTTACAGATGTATTTTAGGTAAGAAAGAACAAATGAGCTATAAGTTCCAAAGAAATACTTCTGCCACTATAAGCAGAGAATCCTTGGCTATCAGTTCTAAAGTTTTAAAAATTTACACAAACAGTATAAAATCATTGTAAGTTTATGTTAGTGAGTTAATGATATATTAACTGCCTCAATTAATCCAATCTAATTAATATTTAAATTTTTACTACATTCAGTGTGTGTACATATGTGTGTATGAATGCATGAGGACTTGTATGGAGGCCAAGGGACAAGTTCTAGGAGTTAATCATTTCCTTTTACCATGTGGGTTTTGGGGAGGAAACTCAGGTCTTATCAAGCATGGCAGCAAGCACCTTTAACATCTGAACAATCTCACCAGCCCCTAACTAAGATTTTAAATAACCACTTATTAATCCTAACAAAATTCACACATGTCAAATATGATGCAATCTTTACAATGACATAAGATTTATAGCGCTACTCTCCTCATTTAATACAAAGCCCTGAGGCCTGGAGATATTAAGAGAGCTTTCCACAAGGACAAAGACTGTGTATAGAGGAGTCTACAGACTTTTATCTCCCCAAATGGGATTTTATTATACAGCTTCTTTTGGGATTTATTCTTTTAAGTTTGACCTATTCTGACTTGGCTCTATGTTTACACATTTACTTCAAACACATCATTTCAAAAGGATTACAGAATAGTCCTATACGTAGGCATGCAATATCATTTACGAAAGTGTTCCCTCCTTGGATCAGCGAGACAGCTCAGTGGATAAAACTGTTGGCTGCACGAGGCTGATGGCCTGAGTGTGTGGATAAAACTCACAAAGAGAGATTCAGTGTTTCCCCTCTGTGATCCCAGTGTGATCCCACAGTGATCCCAGGGTTCCCACACTGAGATGGGTGGTGAAGAGAGAATCTACTGGAAGCTTGTAAGTCAGCTAACGGCTGTGCACAGGACCGCAGAAACAACAACAGAGAAAGGATTCAAGGAGAGAACCAATGATAGAAGTTGTCCTCTAACCTCCACACCTGGGAAATGGCACTCATGCTCATTAAATGAAAAACAAAAAAAAAAAACCAAACCAATCAAACAAAAACAAACAATCAAAAGCCCTGCCACCATCAATAACAACCATTCTCCCCTTGCTGGACATATATGATGTTACCATTTTGATTCACCTTATCCAATTACAAATCTGTGTAAGTTCTGTATTTAAAGATTTACACCTAGAGTCTTTTTGCACATTTTGTATCCAGGCATGGTAGCAATCTCTTTAATCCCAGCAGTCAGGCTGCAAAAGCTGGCAGATTTCCGTGAATTTTGAGTCCAGCTTGATCTACATAGCCAATTCCAGGCCAGTCACAGCACATATTGAGACAGTGTCTCGGGGGGCGGGGGGGAAGAAAAAGGATCAGTTTTGTAGACACATAAATTGCTGATTCAAGAACTTTTAAACTGTATAGTATCAACTTTAAATGTAATTCTCTAAAACATCTTCAAACTCTTGAAGCCGTCCAAAAAAAAATTTTTTTTTTTTTTGCTAATTAAACTTTGTGTTCTGTTGCTAATAGTTCCATTTGTGGTTCCTAGCCTGCCACTTAAAGAGAAACTCAAGGAAGGAAGAGGTGCTTCAGTAGCTCCCTGCAGATAAAAGGACAGAAAAGGAAAAGAGAAAGATTTTCTTCATTGTCTGTGGAAATTACAGAACCTTGCAGAAGACGCCAGGAGGAAGGGCATTCGCTCCGTGGATACATAGCTGGAAGTGAACAGAAGTGGAAGGAAATATTAATCCCAAATATTTGACCATCTTGGAAAAAAAAAGTAGCTCTTCAGGTGGTGGTGCTGCACACCTTTAATCCCAGCACTTGGGAGGCAAAAGCAGGTGAATTTCTGTGAGTTCAAGGCCAGCCTGGTCTACAGAGACCATTCCAGGAGAGCCAAAGCTATATAGAGAAACTCTATTTTGAAAAGAAACAAAAAGAAAGGAAGAAAGAAAGAAAGAAAGAAAGAAAGAAAGAAAGAAAAAAGAAAGAAAAAAGAAAGAAAGGAAGAAAGAAAGAAAGAAAGAAAGAAAGAAAGAAAGAAAGAAAGAAAGAAGAGAAAGTGTCTCAGGGTTTCATTCCTGTGAAGAGACACCATGACTAAGGCAACTGAACATTTAATTGGAACTGGCTTACAGTTTCACAGGTTCAGTCCATTATCACCATGGTGGAAAGCATGGTAGCATCCAGGCAGACTTGGTGCTGGAGGAGCCGAGAGTTCTACACCTTGATCTGATGGAAGCCAGGAGATTCTTCTGCACCGTGCAGAGCTTGAGCACTAGGAGGCCTCAAAGCCTGCCTACACAGTGACACACTTCCTCCAACAAGGCCACACGTAACTAATAGTGCCACTTCCTACAAGCTACACATATTCAAACCACCAAAGAAAGAATCTGTGTTAAAAAAAAAAAAAGGAAAGTGACTAAAACTCACCTCTGGTCTCCAGTGCATGTGTGCACCTGTATTCACATACTCCTGCGTATACACACACACACACACACCCCAGACAAAGGGTTTGGAATATAAATAGGTGGTAGAGTACTTCCTCACTCGTGCAAGGACCTGAATTTAATACCTTATTTGTAAAACAAAAATAGCAAGAAAATCCTCCCAAAGAAAATAAATGATACATATTCCATAGGAAATATACAATCACAGAAAGTCAATTGATGGCAAGCTGATGGGTGTCTCTTTTCTTTTTAAAAAATATTTGCTTGGCTAAATCCCATTTTATATTCAACCAATCCCTGACAGATTGATGTCTTAGTAGTCACCAATGGTTTACTGTAGTCAAAACCCTTCATATACAGTTTTGTGTGTATCTGTTTTAATTATCTGTATTTTATGCATTTATTTATTCAGTGTGTGTGTGTGTGTGTGTGTGTGTGTGTGTGTGTGTGTG
>NW_022196905.1:126413129-126427337 GCF_008632895.1 Mastomys coucha | reverse complement strand
TGTGTGTGTGTGTGTGTGTGTGTGTGTGTGTGTGTGGTGTCTGTATGTGAGTGCACATGCAAAGACCATAGGACAACTGTCTAAAATTGGTTCTCTCCTTCCACAATGTTCATCTCAGGGATTGAACTCAGGTTGACAGGCTTGACTGCAAGCACCTTTATCCACTGAGCCATCTCCTCAGCCCTGTATCTTTAATTACTCACTGGAAATGGATTCCCAGGAAGCTACCTTTCAGTGGTCTGAAGAGAAAACAACATAAAACTTTTTTGACAACCTTTACCCATAAAGCTAAATGGAATAAATACTCTGAGTCTCAAAAGAATAATGTTTGATCAACACTGCCTTAGACCCTTGGACCACATCAGAAATAAATGGCTGAAAAGACCAAATGAGCTCATACTGAAAAAGTATTGACATTTCACATAGAACCAGAGCTAATTGTGAGCATTGAGATAGCTTTTTTTTTTTCCTGAGTACACCCAGGTCAAATGTTCCTCTTTAGATTCTCAGTCTCAATGGTGAGATTTTGAAGGATAAAATCCTTCAAAGATCTGGTGACTTTCCCAAAATCTCAGCTACTTTGGAAAATACCAGTGTAACTTTTGATAAATCAATATTTTATTGTAAACTATGTTATGACCCAGACATGCAAAGTCAACCTAATGGTTTCATCATCTTTTGTCTCATTTGGTTGTGCTGTGGATCAAACACAGGTTTTGAACATGCTAGGCAGGTGTTCTGCCACTAAGCCACACATGCAGCCCCTCCCTGGGGGATTCTAGGCAGGTGCTCTACCACTGAGCCACACCCTCAGTCCCTCCCTGTGGAATTCTAGGCAGATGCTCTGCCACTGAGCCACTCCCTAGCTGCTCCCTGGGAGATTCTAGGCAGGGGCTCTGCCACTGAGCCACAGCCCCCAGCCCCTCACTGGGGGATTCTAGGCAGGGGCTCTACCACTGAGCCACGCCCCAGCCCCTCCCTGGGGATTCTAGGCAGGGGCTCTGCCACTTAGCCATGTCCCAGCCCCTCCCTGGGAGAGTCTAGGCAGGTGCTCTGCCACTTAGCCATGCCCCCAGATCCTCTCATTGGGGGATTCTAGGAGGGTACTCTCTTTTTCTGTTGAGACAGGGCCATACTAAGTTGTTAAGCAGTCCTTAAAGTAATGCTGAAGGTCATGCAGTTCTTAGAGTTCAGATCTGCCTGCCTCGGTTTTCTGAGTCTGAACCAGACTCAGCTGCATACTCTTGCTATGGCTTATATTCCACCAGCAATATTTTTTTTATTGATGAAAAGTTATTTGGGTTCAGGAGCATTTAACAATAGACAGACCTTCTTCCCCAGAAGCACCCCATTTGCTTTGTTTTCTAGAAACATCTATCTTGGCTAGCAGTAGCCAAGAGAACCTCGGTCTTCCACTTGTATTTCCCAACCTCTTAGTGCAATGGTGCAGATGTTTGTGAACACAATATTGTAAGATACCCGAGATTTTGGTTGAGATCCAGTTCATCTGTTACAACTTAGTGATGTGCTAAGCATCCTTTCCATCTCTTGGACCCTGAAATGACTTCATGTCTTGGCAAAGCTTTACAGTTTCAATATCCACAGACAGTTCCAGACTCTCTTATTCACCCTGCCATGCTAGACTGTCACCAGCAATTCTGGGGCAATGGAAAAACATCCAAACTGGCCAACTCCAGAAAAAGCAGTACCCTTCCCCGCCCCACACTAGACATATTTTGCCTCCTTGCAACAAAAGTCCAACCTGTCCTCCGATGAAAATATGTGGTGGACTTATTTTAGCTTCTGAAACTTTTCATTCTGAGCAAGAAATTATATTGGGAAAGAAAAGAAAAAAAAGTAAGACTTGTATCAGCTCTATTTAGCTTAGTGATCATTAAATGTTCTGAATATTATAGCATTGGTTTACACGTCTTGACTTGAGAGATGCTTCCTATGTGATCTAAACAACTTATTCCCGCAATCAGCTTAACCCTGAAGCACAGAAGACGGTTTTGTGGGTAAGATCACTTGCCTAGGCTCAGAGGAATGGAAGTCCCCCACCCCTAGCCTCCAACCCCATTCTGAGTACAGATGCTGACAGTATGGAGAAACGTGCAGCTTCCTCTTCCCCCATGTATACGCTGAGCCTTCTCCTCTAAGAAGAGCTTCTACATAGATTAGCTAACCCATCTTCTCCTCATTTGTGCTGTAAATAATAAACTTTGTGAGTTTCTGCACGGCTGCTGGTACATCTCCATCAGAAGGCATGACCTTCCCCACCCTAGCTGTTCTGCATGTGTGTTTGTAGTTCCTTCATTCTCCCACATGCCAGCCAGGTTAGTTTCATAGCTGTGTCAGCGGAGGCAAGGAGCCGTGTTTGGCACCCATGTAAAAAGATGGGCGTGGCTACTTGCCTGCCTGTAACCATAGTGCTGTACTGGGGTGGAGAGAAGAGGATGTCTGGGTTTGTTAGCAGCCAACCTAGCTCCAGGTTCAGTGACAGATCCTATTTCAAGGTAATACAGCAGAGAGTGATAGAGCCTGGCCTTGGTGTGTACACACATGAGTGTGGTAAACCCACATACACATGTAGATGTACACACACACACACACACACACACACACACACACAGAGAGAGAGAGAGAGAGAGAGAGAGAGAGAGAGAGAGAGAGAGATTGTGGATTGGGTGGAGTTGGGCTGGGAAGCAGGATAGAAATACTCAAAGGACATTTCCATATGCAGTATTTGAATTTGTTACTGTGCATGTAGCTCAATGTCTAGAAAGTGCTAAAGGACCTAGGTTCAATACAGCATAAGAGGGTAAAATCATATATTAAACAGAGTTGTAGGGAAAAGCTTTTAAGCTAGAATTTAACTAATTTTCTGATAATTTGAAATTCTATTATATAATAAATCACATCTCAAAAATTGTAATTAAAAACAATCATTTGCTTCCAAGTGGAGAATCATTCCTCTGTGGTTGATATGGGTTAATCTGTATTTCTGTCCTGTCATCTCTGTGAAAGGGTATCTGGGGCCTTGTGCTTTGCTTTCTGTCTGTGCTAATTTCCTATTACAGGTTTGTCTTTAATTTCCCAGATCTTAGACGCTGCAGGGTTTGCTCTGTAGTCTCATTTCCCACAAGATCGGTGGAACAAGAGAGA
Organism: Mastomys coucha; assembly: GCF_008632895.1. NCBI lineage: Eukaryota > Metazoa > Chordata > Mammalia > Rodentia > Muridae > Mastomys > Mastomys coucha. Next base: position 126,424,172 of record NW_022196905.1, on the reverse strand, counting down.
AGTACTGGTCACCTCTCATTCATGAAAAAGATCCAAAGTGTGTAAGGCGGCTGATAGAGTTCAAGAAATTCCAGAACGACTGACTGATGGTCTTTCACGGAAATAGGTTCTATTGAGGGAGCCTTAAAATATTAACAAAAGGGGCTGGAAAGATGGATCAGCAGCTAAGAGCACTCACTGACTGCTCTTCCAGAGGACCAGAGATCAATTCCCAGTACCTACATGGTGGCTCACAACTGTCTGTAACTCCAGTCCCTGGGGAGCAAGGCATCTTCTTCTGTCCTCTGAGATCTGTTCTTACGCATGGTGCAAAGACATTCATGTAAGCAAAACACCCCCCTCCCCGCTACACACACACAAGCTAGGCTTGGTGGTATCAAAGTGTGATCCCACCATTGAAGATATGGATGTAGTGGTCAGAGGATTAGGAGTTCAAGGCCATCCTCAGCTACAATTCAGTTGAGAAGAATCTGGGTAATATGAGACCCAGTCTCAAGAACAAAACAGATGGGTCTGGTGAGATGGCTCAGCAGGTAAATGTACTTGTGGTCAAATTTGACAAGCCGTGTTTGATCTCCAGGACCCATTTGGTGGAAGAAGAGAAGTAACTTCCACAGACTGTTCTGTGACCTACAAGGACTATGTGAACACACACACACACACACACACACACACACACACACACACACACACGCAGACAGAGAGACGAAGACAGAGAATAAATGAAGATGGGCAATGGAGAGATAGCTTAGCGGTTATGAGCATGCTGATTTACTATTGTACATAATTAAATACTGGATTTCTGAAGAAATGGCAAGCTTTGGGTTAATAGCCCCTCTACCAGGCTTCTTATGTTGTAGTATTCAAACCTTAAGAGAAGTTGCAGGTTTAGTACAACTAAACCCCTCACACCAGTTTTTTAAATTTACCAACTGCTAACGTTTCCCCACATTTGCCTTCTATTTGTCTCTCATTCCTTTTTTATAGAGACATTGTTAAACCACTTAAGAATTTACAGCAGACATCCTGACACCCCATCCCTAAGGACTACAACATATATCTCCTAAGGAAAAGGATATTCTTCTACATAGCCATAATGCAATTAGATGGGGCACTTAACACTGATTTAATACCATTACTTAAAAATATGCTCTATATTCAAATTGTCCTAATGGTCCCAATAAAGTCCAATGTAGATTTATTTTATTTTTATTTTGAGATTTAATCAAAGGTTTTCTGTGGCATTCAGTTTCCTGGTTTGTTTGTTTGTTTTTTAGTTTAAATTATTTTACTCTGTGTGTGTGTGTGTGTGTGTCCTTGTGGTAATTATAGAACAGTTTGTGGGAGTTGATTTTTTCTTCCCACTAGGTGGGTCCTGGGGATTGAATCCAGGTCATTCGACTTGGTAGCAAGAGCTCTTGCCCACTAAGCCCCATTGCCAGTTTCTTTGTCTTTTATTTATTTTCTTTTGTTTGAGAAATTTCATTTTCTCCTTTTTCCTCTTTCAAATAGCAAGTTTTATCTTCCTCTTTGTCTTCTTCTGTAATTTTGGTTGTAGTTTCACTATATTTCTATATGTGTGTGGAGGCTAAAGGTTGGCTTCTGGTGTCTTCCACTCTTCATCTCCTTCTTTCCTTTTGAGACAGGACCTCAGTGAACCCGGAGCTCACCAAGTGGCTAGAATAGTTTGCCTTGTGAGCTTGGAGAATTCCTCAGTGCTAGAGTTACAGGAATGAATGGTAATGCCAGGGTTTATGTGTCCACTGAGTTCTTTATTCAAGTCCTTATTTTGCACTTTATTAACTGGGCCATCTTTCCAGGCTCTGGAAAAAGAGGAAGAAAATCCTAAATACTGCAATAAGGAGAAAACATTGTTCAGAGAAGAGGAAACCATGATGGTGATAGATGATGCCAGTGTTTTTTTGATAAAGGATTTGGAAAGCAATGATATTCTAATAATAGGATAGTTGCTGGACTAGAGTGTGAGGAAAGTGAACAGTGCATGAGATTCCATTTTAAATGGCAAGAATAATATAGTATATATTAGAAGAAGGCTGGTGAGATGGATCAGTTGATAAAGTGCTTGACTTGAGTTCAATGCCTAGAACCCACATAAAAAGAAGCAGGGCACGGTGGTGTAGGCTTGTAAACTCAGCACTAGGCAGATGGAGACAGGCAGGGCTCCAAGGTGTGTGGGAAGGGTAAGCTGGGGTGGGACCACCTGAAGGATGAAATCTGACCTTGGTTTTTTGCCCCCCACATACATATGCATACAAATGCACTCAAACATACATGTTCACACCCCCCACACACACACACAGAAAGAGAGATGCAGAGAGACAAAGAAAGAGAGAGACAGAGACAGACAGAATGAAAGAGTGAAAATGAGGGAGAGAGTCCAAGAAGTAATGTAATGTCAAACAACAAGGCCTTTTTCTTTTGGTATTTTAAGACAAAGTGCTGCTATGTAGTCTGTGCTTACCTTAAACTTGTATTAATCCTTCTGTCTTAGTTCCTGAGAGCTAGGGATTATAGGCGAATGCCACATCTGACTTAACGTCCACCCTCCTCTTTGCAGATGTGTACTAGCCTATGTCATTTTTTCTTTTAATGTTTATTTTATTTTATTTTATTTTTATTTTCAATTCTGTGTGTGTGATGGGGGTTGGGGGTGTGCATGTGCTTGTGAATGCAATTGCTCACAGAAGTCAGAGGTGTTGGAGCCGGAGTTACACGTAGTGTGAGCCCTTGGACTAGGGTGCTGGGAGCTGAATTTGGGTCCTCTGCAAAAGTGGGAAATGCAAGCCTGCAGGAGGTGGCACAGGACTTTAATGCCAGCATCAGAAGGCAGAGACAGGCAGCTCTCAGAGTTTGAGGCTAGCCTGGTCTAGAGTGCATTGCAGGACAGCCAGGGTGACACAGAGAAACCGGAAGAGCAGGAAATGCTTTTAACCCCTTGAGCCATCTCTCCAGCCTCAGTGCGAACACGGCTTCCTCTGGCTGTTTTAACTTAGTCAGATACTTTGAACCCAAAGCAGGGAGAACAATATTTGATGTCATTGTCGTAGGGGAAAGAGTCAAGAATTGAAGAAGCATTTTGCAAAGACAACAGTGTCCTTGTAGCTGCCATTGTTTCCCGGGCTGACAATGGGATTGTCAATTATGAAGACAAAAATAGTTGTGGATAGAATTTTTCTTAGGCTGCTATGTCACCAAGATGTGCATAATGGACAGTAAAAGAACAATCAACAAAATATAGGATGGTATAAAGAATGAACTTTAAACTGCGTTCCAGTCAAAACACAGTTAAGAACCCAGAATTGTCTCATGAATGAATAATGAAATAGCTATGTTTTATTAGTTTTATTTCAAAGTATGTACAAGTCGAACAACCTTTTGAGCCCCCCTTTAAAAAAAAAAACCACTTGCAATTTGCTGGAGCAATGGTTTTCTTTTCTCCTTTTCTTTGAGCTACAGTGGCTAATCTGATTTCGGTATTTCAGTAATTATGTCAATTAATGTGTGCCGAGAGTAATTTCATTTGTAGAAATGGATACCAGGTGAATATATAAGTAGCAGGAGGTTGTCTCTTTAAGACCTTGAATGCAGTTTTATCAGAGTACAATATGGGAAGAGGTTTAACTATAAATACTTTCAGTTAAAGCCAAACTGGTACCTAATTTATTTCTTTTTGCAGAATGAGAGTTGAGGCAGGGCCTCACCCCAGTCTAGGCTGGTCTGGAAATTTCTAGGTAGCTCAGGGTATCTTGGAACTTGAGTTCCTCTTGATTCAGCAATTGAAGTTCTGGGAGGACAAGCACGTTCCATCACACCAGGATTCACACCATGCCTGGATGTTCTGTCGCAAGTTCTCAGCACGGGGATTACAAACACACGAGGTTACGCCTGCCTTTTTATACCCATTGCTCTCTATCTTGAGTCCTTACGGTTTCAGGGCACGATCTACCAACTGAGCTATCTATCTCTCCAACCTTTAGCAACCCGGTTTTAGGGACAGGTGCCTGGTAAGAAACACTCCTTGTCCCCATTTTCCTTTTTCTTTTGAGACACAATCTCATTGTTAGTCTGTGCTAGTCTTGAACTCAGTATGAAACAGAGTCTGGCCTGTGACTTCAGACCCTCCGGTTTCTATCAGCAAGATTGGAGGGATTACACGTGTGCATCACCACGTTCAGCTGGAGCCATCTTTGACTGTTCTATGTTTTGAGATAAGATTTCATTGTGTAGCCCGGCCTGGCTTAGAACTCATGATCCTCTGCTTCAGTGTACTCTGTGCAGGAACTAAAGGGACATGCCACCAAGTCTGGTTCCATGTTCATTCCAAGCCAGCACCCCTTCAGAGTTCCTTTTAGGTGTTTGGGACTAAGTCTGACAAACAGAGTCAGACAATCTGATTTTGATCCTTGGCACCTACACGGTAGAGGGAGGGAACCTAGCTGATGTCTGCAAGCTGACCTCTGACCTCCACAACCATGCTATGGCATGTGTGTACTATAGCACAAATAGACACTACAAATAAATCCTAGCATTTGTAAAATAGGACCTCTCAGCTTCTCTGGACTGTTTTATTTGTTATTAATTGTAGTTTAATTTTAAATTACATTTAGTTTTCTGTGTTTGAGCACAGGTGTGTGCAAGGTCAGACAACCTGTGGGAGTTGGTATATGTGTGCCTGCATGCATATGTGCAGGTGAGTGGGGGTTCTATGTGTGTCCCAGGGAACGAACTCGGTCATCAGGCTCGGCCCCAAGTCCTGTTATCAGACAAGGCATCTTACTGCTCACCAATATATTTTATTATTATTTTGTGGAGCTGAGGATCCAATCTAGAGCCTTGTGCATAACCAAACATGTAATTTACCACCGTGCTACATCCGGAGCCCCTATTCTGTTTGTTAAATATTTCTGAAGTGTGCATACTTCCTCAACCGGGACGCTGTCTGATCTGAATTGGGTTTACAACTATACTTCTCTTCAGAGAAAAAGAAAAATCACAGGGCTGGAGAGATGGCTCAGTGGTTAAGAGCACTTGCTATTCTTGTAGAGGAGTCACATTAGTTTTCTAGTACTTATGTCAAGCAGTTCCCAACCTCTTGTTAAGTCCAGCTGTAGGGTATCTGATGCCTTCTTTTGGCCTCCATGGGTGCTTCACTCACCTGCACATACACACGCAGGCATACATACGCATAACTAAACTAAAACAAAAACAGCTTTTTATGAGTCATCTACTGACTCCAAAAGAATATTGATTTGCAGGTTCCTGATCACATATAAATATGGACCTCTGTCATTCATAGCTTCAGGGAATCATCAAAACAAAACTTTGGAACTATCCATTAATTTTTCCACCTGAGCATGTCAAGTAAGACTTGGAATATAAATAATGCCCTGAGAAGGGTTAAAAATACTGGCTGGGGAAAAAAAAATACTGGCTGGGAAGGTTTTGTGGTTTTGTTTATTTGTTTGTTTTGTGTGTGCATTGTGTGTGTGTGTGTGTGTGTGTGAAGCTTATTAAATTCGCTGCAACCCACCACCCTGTTCTAAAAGCATCATCTGGTCAGCAGTGAGCATCTTTCCTTGGCTTTCCTACAGCAGAGCCTGAGGAGTACGGGTTGATGGCTGTGTCGCTCACCGGAGAGCCCTGCAGAGATGATGAAAGTTTGTCTTATGATATTATGGAAATAGAAAGAATGCTTAACAAATTGAACTATACATCCCCTCATGGCTCTTCCCCCCCCCCAACATTAAAATTGCAGTTTGAAAAACAACTTCCAAATGTGTATAGAAAAAAAAAACCAGCAGGTGATAATTAGGGCAAACTTACAACAATGTTATTGCTGATGGTCTGCCTGTCAGTTATCACTTCTCCCAGGAAGAGCTATTATTAAAAACAACTTAGGAGGGTTAAAGAAGAGAAGCTAAATGTGTTAGTTTCTTTATTTTCTCATTTGGAGACGGCATAGGGATAGATCATTAAACAACTCAGTTGTGTGTCTGGTCTCTGTGCAGACATGCACACAAAGTAACTGAGAGTTATAAACGAGCAAAACATAAACCTTAGCTGCCTTGAGTTAAAAAATCAATTCTCCTAATAAATTAAATTCAAATATTATATACTGGGATGTAACATCAAGAATGATGTGCTAATAATTGCCATGTTGGCAGAGTACAGAGTGCAGGGTAGAGGATTATAAAAATTTAGTCATATAGAAAACCTGGTACCAAGCCTAGTATTTGTGAGTGGAACACTCAGATCAGAAAAATGATTGAGATATAACAATAGTATTCTCTTAGTAGGGATGAAGCTCAGTCCATAGAGTGCTTGCCTAGCATGCTCTATGAACTGGTTTCCATTCCCAGCAATGCATAAAAATCTGGGTATGATGGAATACATCTAGTCCTAGTACTCAGGAGGCATAGGATTAGAGACTCAAGGTTGTCCTCAGCTACAATAAAAGTTTGAGGCTAACCTGGGCTCTATGAGACCCTGTTTCAAGACACAAACCAAAACAAACTCATTGTTTTTCTTTTAAAAGATTTACTTATTTTGTTCATTATATGCCTACATGTTTATATGGATGTGCACCACGTATGTGCCTGTTGGCAGAGAAGGCTAGAAAAGGACGTTGCATCCCCCAGAACTGGAGTTAGATGTTAGTGAGCTGCCATGGAGTTGCTTGAGATCAAATGCGGGTCCTCTGTAAGTACTTTAAATAGCTAAACTATCTCTCTAATCCCAAGAATTTTCACTGAAATTCAGACTCCCTGGGTTGGAACCAGAGAAACCTTGGGTTGAAACCTATCATGCATGGAAATTTTCTCAATGAAATCATTCTTACTTTTCCCCTTCATGATCTTTCTATTTGTGCTGACTTACTTTTTTTTTTTTGATCAACTTGACCCATGCTAGAGTTCTGGAAGAGGGAACCTCCATTAAGAAAAATACCCCCACTAGATTGGCCTGTGGGTAACCCTGTGATGATTGATGTGGTAGAGCCCAGCTCAGTAGAGGCAGTGCTACTCCTGGCTGGTGATCCTGGGTGCCCTTGGTAGGTAGGCTGAGGAAGCCACGAGGGTCAAGCCAGTAAGCAGCACTCTTCCATGGCCTCTGCTTCAGTTCTTACCTCAAGAGCCTGCTCTGACTTCCCTGGATGTTGGACTGTAAGCTGTAAGATAAAATAAACCTCTTCCTTCCCAAGTTGCTTTTGGTCAGGGTGTTTATCAGAGCAATGGAAACCCCAACTAAGATGTCATTCAAGATTCTTTCAGCAGATCCACAAAGGGTAGGAAAAGCCTACTGGTATGCATGCATGCTGATTTGTATATTTTTTTTCTTAGAACACAGCCTGACGGAATCTCTTCATATTCTTGGTTCTGTAATATAGGCTTTAGAGTGAATCAGATGTTGCACAAGAAGCCCCAGTTTACCCTATGCAAAATAAATATTGCACAGTGAAATCTTCCCTTCTTTTCTTTCTTCCTTTCTTCCTTCCTTCCTTCCTTCCTTTCTTTCTTTCATTCATTCATTCATTCTTTCTTTCTTTCTTTTTTTTCTTCCACACAGGTTTTCTCTTTGTGTAGCCCTGGCTGTCCTAAAACTTATTCAGCAGAGGTAGGCAGATCTCTGAGTTCAAGGCCAGCCCAATCTGCAGATTAAAGGCCTTGGATACCACTGCCTGTTGTGAAATCACTCATAAAACTTGCAGAAATTAGGCTGGAGAGACAGCTCTGTTAACCACAGGGCACTCACTGTGCAATCAGGAGAACCCAAAATCCCAGGCTTCTATTGAAAAATCGAAATACTCGTTGGTTGTCAGCCTAACTCTATATTCAATGAGAGAATCTGTTTCAAAGAAATCAGATGGAAGGTGACAGAACAGGGCATCTGACATTCTACTCTGAAGTCTCCATGCCCCTTCTCCATTCAGGAAGGTGCACACATGCATATGTATATGTGTATGTATGTGTATGTGTATGTGTATGTGTATATGTATATGTATATGTCTGAGTCCCCCGCCCCCCCCACTCATATGTAAACTCATACACAAAAGTAAAGCTTCTTGGAATTAATTGAGATATTATTTTAATACTCTTGGAACAGTGCCGCACACAGTAATTGCTTAGCTTATTATGCAGTATTATTAATCATTCATTAGTGATCAAAACAGATGAGATGGAGATTTAGAGACAAATAAGAGCAATATAACCCATAAATAATTTTAATTCTCTGATGGAAGAATATGATGAAATTCTGACCCCAAAAGCCATTACCAATTCTAGTGAGCACTACAGTTGGACCCTGAAAAAAAATCATTTAAACATTATCCCCAAATACGTTTGCAAATTACTCTTGCCAGAGGCAAGGTTCTTGGATACAGTATATTACGATCCACTTTTCCCCCCAACTAGATATTACTCTTTAAAGACATGACTGCCAAGTACTGCTCTGAAAAGTCACCAATAGAATGCCTCTTATTATATTTGACAATTTCACACTCTTCACAACCCAATCTCCAAAGTTTGTGAAAAGTGACTTTACTTGCAATGTCACTTCCTGGTTTCCTAGAATCTTGTCTGTATCGAAGACAATTTTTACATGTGTCCCAGTTTGCTTCAGCTGTCAACTTGACACAGCCCAGAGTCATCGAGGGAGTCTCAGTTTGGGGATTGCCAAGATCCTGGTTTTTTGCCAAGTCTCTGGGGTGGGGGGAATTGGCTTCTTGATTGATGTGGGAGGGCCAGGCCTCTGTAGGTGGTGCCATCCCTGGGCAGGTGATCCTGGGTTGTGCAACAAAGCTAGAAGAGGGAAGAGTGAGCCAGAGACTGAGCCACTGAGCAGCATTCTTCCATGGTCTCTGCCAGGTTCCTGTCCCAACTTCCCTCAGTGACAGAGTGAGACCTGGAAGCATAAGCCAAATAAACTCTTTGCTTCTCAAAATGTTTTCATTTAGAGAGTCTTTTTTTTTTTTTTTTAAATCACAGGAACAAAAACGAAAATTAGAATATCCTAGAAATGAACCCTGAGAATGAGCCCAAGCCCCTTGCCGTGAATGACAAGGAACCTGCCTCTATTTTGAGGAATTTGCTTGATAGCCTCAGTGTGGGTTCCAGCCAGGAAAAGCACCCTAGAAGTTAGCATAGGGAGGTTGGGTACACGAGTCTGAATTTAAGTGACTGCTCCAGGGGCAGCAACAGTCAGTATAGCTAAGTAATTTTGGAAGGTGCCACTCTGCTCCCTAATAAATTGAGATATCACACACCATTCTCAAGGGGGAAAAAAAAGCACAGGATATACTAAAAAAGCATGCTATGTTTTCAAGAAGGCCTTGGGAGGCTTGAAAGGGAACTTTTTGAACATTTAATTGAGCTTCTTTGATTTACAAGATGAGAAAATTAGTCATTTGAAAGTCTTGCCTAAGGTTAAATGGTTTGTTCCCCTGGACAGACATAAAGCCTGTCTTATTCACACTCCACTTGATCTCTTCTGTCTCCTTGTTTCCCACTATCCATATGCTCACAGACCTGGGTTCCTGAAACAGGAAAGCTGGAGTGTGACTTAAAAACAAAGTATTGAGAAACCAACCACTAAATCTGGAAGTGTTAAGACAAAGAGACTCACTTGCCAGAAAATAAGATTCAAGCACTTCTCTGTTTGGGGTGCTACTGTATTCCCCGAACCTACAGCTGTGAAGCCCTAATCTCTGTTGAATGCAAGGGGGAAAAAGCCTCCATCTGTCCACCCATTTGAGAAACGTTCATTTTTTTCTCTTCCACTGCTTCTGACCTTCTAGTTCTGTTCTGTGCAGACTGGGATTCAGAACAGTAGAAATCGCGTACAAAGCATTGTAACACGGTGCCTGGCTCCTTATGAGCAATTAACGTCAGTTTGTTTTCTTTTTCTTTATGCCAAGTGTGGGTTGCTAGGGGTGAGGGGTGATGTGCCACGGTGTTTATGTGCTTGGACAGAAAGCGAAGCGACTAAGAGATTGCTGAGAGAAGACTGTCGGTGAGTATAGATCAATTCCAAGTGCCTTGAAAAAACGCACAGCTATTTTATCCAGAGAGGCTGGTCGCTTTGGTTGATCGATTCTGGGCTGTAGTCAGCTCTTTAATACAACTTTTTATAAGCATCCGTTACATCGTGCTGGAAGACGTAGGGAAGCCACCTCTGCTCCATCCTCCTGCACTCCTGCAGCTAAGCAGTAAGTGAAGCCTGCAGCGAAGGGGATGCGGGTTTGGAGTCTACACCGTCCTTAGACTGGGACGGCCCGGAGCTTCTCAGTCCCTTGCTCCAGGTTCAAGTTCCCGGTGTCTGGCTGCTCCAAAGCGGCTAGCGCCTCCTCAAAGTGTCTCCCACAGGGGAGACCCAAAGTGCAGGTCGGGGGTCACCTGGGTTCAGGGGTATTCAGGCATTCGGTATTCTACCATGCAGAGGGGGGCCCGGGGAGAAGTTTCCAGCTCTTGCCTGTTGGCTGCCTTGGTGCGCCTGGACACAGCACTAGACCATACATCTTGTCCCCAAAGTGCACACTCTTTGGGTCCAAGCTTTGCACCTCCCCGCGCTGAACGCACTTTTTCTTTTCTTTTTTTCTTTTCTTTCTTGCACCGTGCGCGCGCCTGCGCACGGGCAAAAAAACCACCAAGAGAGGTAGTACTTCAGAGTAGTTGAACCCGCAAGAGCTTCAGGAGTGGAGGAGATAAGGCACTCCGGGGAGCAAGTGTCCGGAGAGAGGTGCCTGGCACGCGTGCGCGCGCGCGCGGGTCCTCCGTGCGTTTGGCGGGATGTTGGGGCAGCCTCCACGCCCTCGAACTTCCACTCCACACCGGCCGGTGACCGACCCCCTCCAACGTTCCCCACAGCCTCTGGAGACCCCTTCCGCCCCCAAGTGCGCAGGCCCGGCCGCCCCAGCGCGCATGCCCTGGGCTCGTGGAGCGGTGGCCAGCCCCTCAGCCTTTTTGCTTTCCACACACTCTACAACTAGGGGAGGGGGGGTGGGGGGTGCCGGGTCACGTGATCCAGCCG
>NW_022196905.1:126379946-126412016 GCF_008632895.1 Mastomys coucha | reverse complement strand
GACCGAAAAAAAAAAAGGAAAAAAATCCCACAACTGCTTCAGCGTCCTCCTCCTTCCCTTCCTCCTTTCCTCGGGCAACCTCTGTCTCCGCTTGTGATTGCGTGGTTATGTTCCCCTCTCTGGGGGGTCTCGCCCCTCTCAGCTCGCTCTCCAGTCCTGGCTCTCCTTGGATACATTTCTTAAAAAAAAGACTGGGAGCCCAAGAGTGAGTTTTTCTGCGAGAGGAGTGTGTGTGAGAGGCGGAGGTGTGGGGTGTTTTCCTGCACGAGGGGGCGGGTGAAGTTCATTGCCACCCACCCCTCACTTCACCGTGACCTTTTCGGACCTCGGGCTTTTTTTTTTTTAATTTTTTTGGGGGGATCTCTAGAGAAAGCGAGAAGCAAGGCGATTTCAGTGGTGGGGAGAGAGCATGGCCGCGGGGAGGGCTTCCCCAGTCTCTTGATCAAAGCATTCCGCTATTCTGATTTATTGCCTGCTTGGTGAGTTATTTTTTTTCCCCCTTTCCTCTGTAAAGGAGACCTGTGTGTTCAGCCATTACTTTGCTCGGCGCTGTTCGCAGGCATCTCCGACCCTCGGTGCAGAGGGGAGCCCCACACTTCGCCCTCTCGCTTCCCCGTCCCTCCCTCCCCGTCTCCCCGCCCCTTCCCCCTTTTTTCTTTCTCTTTTCCCCCCTGCCCTCCCTTCTTGTTCTTCTTCGGCTTCTTCTTCTTCTTTTTTTTATTCCTCCCAGCCGCCTTCTCCCCCGCGCCCTTCCTCGCGGCTGGAGGGAAAAGCCCGTGCAGGAGAAAGGGGGGGCTCGGTGTCAATTTTTTTTTTTTTCTTTTTGGCGTGTGTGTGTGTGTGTGTGTGTGTGGCCGCGGCCCGAGCCTGTGGCGCGCGGGTAGGCGAACGGGGAAGATCCCCGGCGCGGTTAAAAGAACCATGGATGGCCCGACGCGGGGACATGGACTCCGGAAAAAGCGGAGGTCTCGATCACAGCGAGACCGGGAGAGACGCTCCCGGACCGGGTTAGGAACCGGTGCGGCGGGTGGTATAGGAACCGGTCGGACCCGGGCTCCCTCGCTGGCTTCATCGTCGGGCTCCGACAAGGAAGACAATGGAAAGCCCCCATCCTCCGCCCCGTCCCGGCCCAGACCCCCGCGGAGGAAGCGCAGAGAGTCCACCTCAGCCGAAGAGGACATCATTGATGGATTTGCCATGACCAGCTTTGTTACTTTTGAAGCGCTGGAGGTAAGGGGGGGACCCCCTTTCCTGTTCCCCCATGGTTTCCTTTTATGCATGACACCCCCCACTCGGCTGCACCCCGGTTTTCTTGCCTCCCCCGCCGCACTCGAAGCTGTCTGTCTTGGCCGAGGTCTTATTGTTGGGTGTGGGGTTGTACGTAGGGGGAGCTGGGGGCAGATAGGCAGCGAGGAGGGAATCGCCAAGCGGTATGCCTGGTCTGGTCTTCTACTGGTTTCGTTCTTGTCCAGCTTGCCTTTCCCTTGCGCCCCCTTCCTGCACCCCCACCTCCCTCCACAGCAGATGGGTGGAAAGAAAGGGGTTCAGGCATCACAACAATGCGCCCCCCTTCTCCACGGATGGCTCTGCCCCCACTCCTTTCCTCCTCTTCTCCCTCCCCAATCATGGCTTCTTGGCTGGTGGAAGTCTTTGCTTGGGTTTGGGGCGCCTGTGGACTGTTCTCTGTGTGCTTTCCACAGAGCCATATGTTCCCATGCATGTGGTGTGTGTGTGTGTGTGTGTGTGTGTGTGTGTGTTAGTCTGTCTAGTATATGCCTTTTCTGGATGTCCCTGGGACCAGAGGCTGCTAGGGTTTTGTGGCATTTCTATGCCCCCCTCCCCCTTTTTTTGGTGAGGCTGGGGAAAGGGGGCGTTTTCTCCTTGTTGGGAGAAAGGAGGGAGGAGGGGAGAAGAGGAAAGGATGGAATATCTTTCTATATTCTGCATGGGGCTGTATTGCAGAAAGGGTTAATGACAATATTATCCACACACATACATTTGCGTGTGGGGTGTGTTGGTGTGTGTGTGCATGTGTGTGTGTGTACGTGTGTGTGTGTGTGTGTGTGTGTGTGTGTGTACATGAGCAATTTAGTTGAAGGACAGAAGAAGGTACACCAGGGAGGGCTGGTAAGGAGGCAAGAATAAAATCCTAGCTGGCTGCTGAAAGGGCTTGTCACCAGTTGTCCCTCTTTTCCTTTTTGTATGTGCCCCCCATCCCCAGTGATTGGCTTTGTGTATGTGTTTGTGTGTCTGTCTTTATTCCTTAGGCACCTGCAGGCAGCCTTAGTTTTTCAAATGCACATTTTCCTGCCTGCTAAGAGGCTTCTGGTGTGTGTGTGTGTGTGTGTGTGTGTGTGTGTGTGTGTGTGTGTGTGTGTGTATTTGTTGGATGGAAGGAGCTGAAGGGAGACAGTCCAGGGGTCACAGAAAAGTATCTTTGCCTGGGCAGATCCGATTTGGTGCTAGGATTAGTCATTGGTTTGTATACGTTTAACTGCTTTCTTTCCTCCTCTACCCCTCTTTCCCCACCCTCAACATACACAGCCAAACACACAGGAGGTTCCAAGGTTCTCCCGAGTTGATCCAGCACAAAACCTAAATACAGTTGGTTTGTAGCCTTTCATGGCACCTGACATAATGGTGTGAGGAAACTTTTCCCTTCCCTTTATTTATTTATTTATCTTTGCTGATATTGTGATATTGTTTCAGAGGTGCCAAAGCAAGCTTTGTTAATGAGAGCTTAAGCCTTTACCCGCACTGACGGTGCAGGTTTAGGTTGTTGGTTCTAGATCTGTGTTTGGATGTCAAGTTTAAGTGTTTTTAAAAAGGCAGTCTTTCTGTCAGACTTGTTCATATCTGTAAAGTGGTTTGGATGGGGGCGATGGTGATGGCCACTGGCCAGTAGCCAGTAGCTACTGGTTGAGGAGGAAGGAAGGGAGGCTGGTGATCCTGGCATTGGTGATGACCAGAGATTTTGATGCTAGTATTTGGCTTAACCATGGGTTTTCGAGTTGGTGCTCTCGTCTCCAAGTGTTGAGCATCACCAGTTAGGATGTTTATGACTGTGTTTCTTAACTTTGCAGAGGTAGATGGGTACTGCAGTGTGACCTATTTCTTGCTTTAAAATGGGCATTGGGGTGGCATCATGTATCCTAGGATTTGCCTGGGATTTGGCTCAGCATGGCTGCCTATGGTTGGTGAAGGAAAGACTTGTAAAAGCTGCTTACAAGTGGTTCTGTGCTCTGGGTAGTTGTCATGCCCTGCTGGATGGCCCCACTTAGTCAGCAAGAGGGGGGAGGTATGTCTTCTCAGGTGGAGATGGAAGTAAATTTTGCACTTGTTTTGTAGTTTGTTTTAAGTAACTGTTTGACTTTATCTTTTGCTAGAAAATGTGCTTGGTCCAGTCTTGTTTGAAGCTTTAAAATTTATAACTTTTAAAGAAGATGGAGTTCAAGATGTACTTGAACTTAAATACTACACTTCTTTCTGTGGTTCAATTTACGTCTCAGCTACTTTTGTAGATTTAAAACCTGAGGATGATTTGGTTAGCTGAATGCTATGACACTCCCATGTCCACCACAATATCACATACGTAGTGGTGCATCACGTTGGTATAAAGGATATAACTTTACACTTGATCTTAGCCAAAAGGCTGAGAAGTGACAGGATATAACTTTTAAAAAAATTTTTTTTTTTATGAGAAAGTAGAGGGAACAGTAAACTCCAGTGCACTCGACACTCCCAGAGTCAACAACTTCCAATTCATATCTTGCTTCTTCTGTAGTTCATTGAGCTCCTTCTTACCTTTCAGACCTGCTGTGATGACATCTGTAAATATTTCTGTATTAACCTCTGAAGTACATATAAATGATTCAGATGACTTTAGAAATCCCCATAGTACCATTATCTCCCCTCAGTAAATTAACAGTTCATGGGTATTACATATTCTGTCCAGTCATGTTTCTAGAAAGTTAAGATTTTTTAGAAAATCTGTCAGTAAACCTGTTAAGACCATGTATTGGAAGATAAAAATAATCATGTTTACCTTTTTTTTTTTTTTTTGGTGGTAAGCAAAATGTAAATATGTTGGCTGTTCACACACTGTGTCCATGTTGGATGGTGGGAACCTAAGCTTGCAGTGACAAAGTCTCTAATGTTCACTACACTAAATTTGAAAGATTTACTGAACTGTCACCAAGAAATGTGAAGGCTTAAGTGGAGCAGGCAATTCAACTATGAACTTGTATAGAAATGTGTGTTAAGAACATGTGTGTGTTAAGAATTGCCACAGATACCAGGAGTTACCCTAAATGTATACTTGTGTTTGTAAATGAAAATAAGTTTTGCCATGAATCATCAAGAAGCCATAGGTATTGGCTTGGACAGTTATGCTTATAAATTACACCAGTTTAGAGCCATTTCTGGCAGACGTAGGGATCACATACTTAGGTTGTGAATCGACAAACTGACTCTTAAGATTTTGTCCGTTAGGGACTTCTTGGTGGCTGCAACTTCTTTCCTTCCTTTCTCCCTTTTTCCTTCCTTCCTTCCTTCTTTTCTTCCTTCCTTTCTTCCTTTCTTTCTTCCTTCCTTCTTTCCTTTCTTCCTTCCTTTAAGAAGCGCCTAAGTGATAATGGAATATTTTGGTATAAAATACTTCCAGGCCAGCTTTGGTTTTGCAGATAGTAGACTAAAAGCAATAAGCATAATGGCAGCCTGCAATTTTATGCTTATTCTTCACAATCCTTAGGTTTTTATTTAAGAAGATGGGGAGCTCAGAGGGCAGTTTGGCATCTCCCACATGTTATAAGCAGTGAAACTGGCTGAGGTAGTTGCATATTCTGCAGGGACACTTGTCTTGAGTAATTGTGCCCTGAAGTTCAAGTATGTGATTACAAAGAGTCTCATGATAGAAGATAAGAGGGTAGGTGAGGAGGCTAAAGTTGAACGGTGTGTTCTCATTACACAGTTGAGAAGCAGGAGTGCCATTTAGAAAAACTATTTCGTGTTTGGGTATTCTTTGGAAGTTAGGATGAGGGCAGATAGCTCTAAATGTGTTGTTTGTTTTAGTTTATTGGAGGTAGTGGGCAGGGTGTTGTTATGTAGCACAGGCTAGCCCTGCACATTCAGTAAAATCCTGCTCCAGCTTCCAGAGTGCTGGCCTTATGGGCACATGCTATCCTACTTGGCGTAAACCCAAACAGAGTGGCTTCTAGCAATCAAAGTATAAGTGGAAATGTTGGTTCTCTGGTACTAACAGGATGTACTTACCGGTGTATCAGCCGAGGTGCTTTTCAGAATTCTCTAGGTTTCTATTAGGAAGTCATGAGTAGTATCCTGGCTGAAAACTTGATTTTGCAAATCAGTTATTTCTCCTACTATTCTTCTTTTGTAACTTGGATGTTTCTTCTTGTTCAGCTGACCACAGGGAAAGAAAAATGACACTGCTGCTGTAGTGTTCTGAAAAAAAAAAAAAGGGAAGACTCAGTTTTGTGTGTAGAGGATCAAATACAGGCTTTCCTGTGACCATTGCTTCCTGGTTCTGCTTCAGGATTCATCCACATATCAGTGGTCTCTTTAGTCTTTTATGTGGAATCTGACATGTTTCTCTCTTAGGTCTAGTAGGTGCTAGTAATTTAGTTTTGAGATTTCATTTCTAAGTTTATCATGTGCCTCGTGACACTCAGCAGACATTTATGCAGTGCTTAACATGTACAAGGCACTAGGAGTTGAGAAGCCTAAAATGTTTATAACGTCTGGAAAGATGCAATATAGTTGATAAGTTAAATCTAATACCTACAAAACGATTTTGAAAAAGGCACGTGAGTCATGTTAACTTAAGTAGACTTTAGAGAGGAGAGAGTAAGATAAGGTATTTTGTGGATGTGTGTGTTTTGAGACATGGTCTCATGCATTCTGGGCTGGGTTCAAACTTTCTGTGTAATGGAGAATGACCATGAACTTGTGATCTTCCTCCTTCCACCACCTGAGTGCTGGGAAGATAGGTGTGGACCTCATCTCCTATTTTGGCTGTGCTGGGGCTTTGTGTATGTGCTAAGAAAACAGCCTATTAACTGAATTACATCCCCAAGCCTTGAGAACTCCTCCTGGAAAAGATGGGCCCTACTAGGATATAGTGATTGGTAGATAAGATAGTAGTGAAAAATGGGAGAGCTTTCTGAAGAAATAATGAAGGCAACACAGGAAGATGTCCAGAAAGACGCTGGGTGATTAAGACCAGGGGCCGAGAAGTCTGGTAGGAATGACTATAGTCGTATCAAAGAACTTCTTCTTAGGGGACCAGAAGATCCACCAGCCAGACTTGGCTTTTCTGAGGAGTTGTATGAGCCACCGTGGGACGTCACCTTCTTACAGTATTCTTTCCCTCAGTCCTCTGTTAGTGGAAAGATTGAAATGAAGTGATAGTGAATGTTCTCAGGCCGAAAGGGGACATAGCTTTGTGCAGGTTCCTCAGACTGTGTTTTAGACTGAAGCAAAATGATCAGTTCTCAAATACATTTTAGAATGACTTGTTCTGCCAGAATTAAAAGTCTTTATTATCTGAGTGTGAATTTTGATTATCAGAGGAGGAAATAGAGTGCACCTTATCTCCTAAATCTCTCTGGCCTCAGAACATTTTAATTCTCAGCATTGTATCCATAAATCAGTAGGGAATATGGGTTAAGGTGTCAAAGAACCCACTCCAGGTCTTGGAGTTTGGTGGTCTCTGCGAGTCGGGATCAAGCTGACGAGAGAGTGTAGAAGCTCAGCTTCAGAGCCTGTTGTACGGGAGGCTGCTGCAGGAATGGCAGGTGAGGTCTGTGATGATATTAATAGAGAGATGTCTACTTATTTTTCTGCCTCGTGTCAACTGTTTTCCTGATTTTTTTTTCCTAACCCCACCAAGAGGTGAGTGTTGGTGAACCCTTCTCACTAATAGCTCTTTCTCAATGTGACAGCTGCTGCTTGATTCAGTGCCACCAAGTTGCCCTCCAGCCAGTGCTTTTATCTTCTCTCGGACCCTTCTGGTTTTATGTATTGCTGCTTTTTGGCAACCTGGAAAAGAAGGTTGGGATGAGAAAGGAATTTGACATTGGTATTAAAACAAAGGTTTCTGGTTAGCTGGCTCTTGGCTTGCAGAGCATGGTGCGTGGCGTGGTAATTCACAGAGGGTCAGAGCATTTCCAGTGCTGTTACAGAGCCAGGGAAAGGCACAGATCAGAGCCTGTTTTTCTTTCTGTCTTGCAAAGTTTGGCTGTGAGATTGCTGAAAGGGGTCAAGTCCCACCATTTCAGTTCTGAGAAGTGTGCGTAACTCCTGATTCTGAGGACTTTCTGAGTGATTGGGGCAGGGGGAGAGTGTGAATTGCTTGTGTGCATGGACTCAGCTTTTTACCATACTCGCTGAACTTCTGTGTTTTACTCTGTGAAGCAAAGATTCCTTGGAGGTGTCTTTATTTGAGGTGAATTTGAAGGCCTTGGTAGCATGATTCCCTGTGGCTCTTGTTAGCTGTGGAGATTAACTGCTTTGGGTAAGATACAAATGAGTCAGATGATTTAAAGAGTGGACCATGAGTTAGTGGTTGGTTCTGAGAGAGGTGTTCCCTTAACACTTATTTGGAAAAAGATTAATAAATGGCTTTTTTTGTTTTGTGATTTTTTTTGGGGGGGGAGTGTAGCTCAATGGGAAAGTATTTGCCTAGCATGTGCAAGGCTCTGGGTTCAGTCTTCCAGCACTACTCTGAAGTTCAAAACAAAAACAAATCCAGAGTAATTTACTGTGATGGAGATTCTGGGACACTTGTATATAAAGTTATTTTTTAAAATACTGTCAAAAATAAATGGTGATTATTTAGTTTGAGAGATTGTTAAGACTAGAAAGTCATTAAGCACGGAAAACAACTGTTGGAATTATTGTGGAATAATATAGGACTCAATGATGAGACGGTTGATGGCACTGCCTGATGAAAGGTGTGTGCGCATGCATGCATGCGTGCATGAAGCTCCTGATGAGAAGTGTGTGTGTGCATTGGTGCTGAGAGTGGATTTCAGTCATTTTGCCCCATTCTGAATAGATGTATATTTACAATACACTAAATGTAGTTTCACTTTGTCGAAGTGAAGAGGCAGCATCTCTTTAACACTTCCCCTGTACTCCAGGATGGGGATTACACCCCATATGCTGTAGATTTAGGAAAACCACCTGGTAAAAGGATAGCAATATCTTGTTTGATGACAGTCTGCAAAATTTAAGTAGATTCAGAACTATTTGAGACTGGAAAAGAAGGCCACAGTAGTTAATTAAGTAACAATGAAGAGCAGAGAAGCTAAAAACTCTTTGGGATATTCTGTTAGCTAGGGCAGAGGTATGTCTAGTACATACTATCGAGCTATTCCATGATTGTAGGTCTCCTGTTGGTTTGCCTGCTTCAGCTAGAAGTGAGGGACTTAGATTTTAAGAGAGAGGCTCTAAGATATGTCATCTTTCCCCTTCTGGTGTGAGCTATGTCTTTATATTCTCTGTCTCCCCTGCAGAACAAGAAGTAGTATCTTGCCTTTTCATGTCTTGGTATCAGTCAGGGTCACAAAGAAGAGATAGGTCTCTCTTTTTCTATTGCTTTTGGTAACTGCAGGTGAGAACAAGTAATTTCATACCACCTGACAGCTTGTGCTTACTTAGGAAGGGACTATGTCAGCATAGGCTTCTAGGTCTGCCCTGTCTCCAATTCCATGTATTTTTAAGGGGACCTGGACTTTGAACTCATATGAAATGCTTATTTTTTTCATACACTCTGTTCAGGGTCCAGTTACATTATGTGTCACCTCCCTGCTTCCTACCTCTCCTCTTCTAGCTTTCTTCACCTTACTGAAAGAGTTACTATAAGTAGGAATGAAATGAAAAGTATTTGGGAAGTTGTGACAGAAATGTGAAAACTGTAGCATTCCTAACTTTTCATTATTTGAACCTTGATGATCTAAGGTACTTTGGTATGAACTCTGGGTTAGAGGATTGCTTGTGCTCTTTATGATCTCTTGGTTCATAGCTAAAGAGTAGTTAGAATTTACCCAGACTAATAGATGCTAAATATGTACACAGATTTGTTTAGTTCTTTGCTGTCATTTTGGATTGTTGGTGTACCTCATAGTGGTTTATGCTCTTGGTATTAGAACCTGGTAAAAGCTGGATGTAGTAAAGTGAGAGCCATAGAGGAAAAGGAGAAAGTTTATAGTGTATATGAGTGACAGTAATGGCTAGTAAGGGTGAGGATTAAGTTGCATCAGAAGAGCTTTTAAAAGTACTTTAGAGTAGCTACTAACTGGACCACTGCCTACAAACACACTGTGACCCTTAGTTGTGTGGGTGAGATTTGATACTTCCAACTGCAGCTAAATTTTGAATCCTAAAATAAACCATTGCCATGGTAAGTGAGAAATGTCATTTTCCTTGGTGTTCCTACACTTAGCCTTTTCAGTTACAAAGCAACCCTTACCCTAAGTATTTATAGTTTCTGCTGGTTGTGATATTTTAGAACTTAAAGGAATTAAGAGACCCATTGTCCAGTACTGCAGCTATCCCTCAGTTGCTATACTGAAATAAACATTATTCTTCCTTTTTTCTCCTTCCTCTCC
This sequence comes from Mastomys coucha, assembly GCF_008632895.1. Taxonomy (NCBI): domain Eukaryota; kingdom Metazoa; phylum Chordata; class Mammalia; order Rodentia; family Muridae; genus Mastomys; species Mastomys coucha. The sequence goes on along the minus strand of NW_022196905.1, from coordinate 126,402,387 downwards.
TTTTTCCTCTATCCTTCCCCGCCCCCCTCTTCCCCTGGAGACAGGATCTGGATATGTGGCTCTGGCCAGTCTATAATTCATTTCGTAGAGCAGACTGGCACTGAACTCATAGAGATTCACTTGACTCTATCAGGTGCTGGGATCAGAGGTGTGTGACATCATCCCTGTAGTCTTTTCTCTTTTCTTTTTACTTTTGATGTCTGTTCATTTGCACCCCTGCCCCATTGGCTAAAGGTTGCTAATTAAGCATCCTTTAGTGTGCCATTTAGTGTAGTTAAAAACTAAAGGGAAATACAAGAAAATAAAGATGCAAAGACAATGGCTTGTCATTAGAATATTACTTGCTTTCAGTTACATGATAGAAATGACAGTGACTTCCACTTAGCTTTTCGATACAGTTGACAACAATCATGAAGGTCTTCAGCTGAACTAAGAAATGTCCAATACATTTTAAGTGAAAGTAAGCCTTCTCTGGGGTAGAAGATGGAGACAAGAATTTGGTAATTCTGTGTGTAGATTCCTTACTTCTTTGTTACAGTGTTCTCTGAGGTTACTTAAGAAAATTAGTTTTAAGATTAACTCGAGGAATTCAGTCTTTAGGAAGGATTATCCTTAAATTCAGATCTGAACTTCTCCTAAGTAGTCTTCAGATCCATTTCACTCCACATCTGGAGGCTATGCTTTTTAAGCCACCATCTTGGTGTTCTTTGCACAGATGTTGCCCCTGGTGGCAAGTTCTTTCTGCCCCTTATTTTGCAAATGGAAATAGTTCTCAAGGATGAACTGATGATCTATTCCAGATAATACTGGGGGTCAGAGGTCCCAACTACTACCCAATGAAAGTGGGAGACTATTTTCCCTTAGTGCTGGTGAGTACAAGGATTGGGGATTATGGAAGAAAGTTATGTTAAATTTTAAATCAGTCCCCTGTCCCCAGCCTTAGAATTTCTTTGTAGTCTATGATGACCTTGAACTCCTGATCCTCTTACATCTACTGAGTTCTGGGGTAACTGGTGTACATCACCAGCCCTAGTTTATACACTGTTGGAGATTGAACTCAGGGCTGTGTGTGTGCTAGGTAAACTCTCCACCAATTGAGATACATCTGTAGCCCAGAAGGAAGGTTTTAAAACAAAAATCAAGAGGGACACCCATAGAAACTTCCTAGTTTTTCCTAATAATGTTCTGTTGGTTATTTAATATCAAGAACCTTTAAAAACATTCATCCCCATCCCACATGTTCCCTAAGTAGTACACTAACTTGAAATTCATTGCTCCTTCCTACAGGTGTATTGTTTTAAAATCCCTTCTCCCACCCTTCTGTCATGAAAGTATTGTTTTCTCATTCTTGAATGTCCAGTGGAAGGGTAATTATTTGGATATAAGATATTATTGTGGCCTATTTATCATTTTTAATTTTTTTGAGTGGGGATTAAGTTATTCTGAATGGTAACCTGGAGAAATTTAGAGCAATTTCATCAATACTGATAGCAGAATATATGCAACAGGAACTTTGGCATGTATTTGAGGTGAATATTCAAACTTCCTTCTGAAGGACTCAAAATACAAGATTCACATGATTGTGCTGGCTAAGGCATTTGTCTGTTTATTGCTGAATGAGGAGATTTATAACAACTGTTTGTCATGAATGTATGTTTATAACCATTCATCTAATGGAAAGAAGTTTTTCGTGGGATTGTAATAACATCTCAAGATGGATGTAATTAAAACAGAAGCAGATTGACACCTGAATTAAATGCAAACCAGAATCTAGGATACCTGTGCTTTGCGTCTTTCATATTTGCTGCGGGAGCAGTCAGCCAGATATACAAATAAAAAGACATTGATGAATCTCTCTGGGTGTGTATGTGGTTGCAGAGAGCCCAACTATTTTATTAATCTTTTACCAACCATTATTTAGATTTGCAGCAATGATGGAATGTATTAATTTGGCAGACCAAATAGCCTAGGACCAGAATGTAGGAAATAATCAGAGGAAGACATGATTGATAGGTTGTCCCATAAATAACACATGCGACTGACAAAGGGGCTGAGTAATCTTTAGATCTATGCTTAATGTCATTAATGGAGCTGTTAAAGCAGGATGTTTGAGTTTGAACTTCAATCAGAGAGGCCTTGCCTCCCATTTAAAATGTAGACCTATCTCTGGTTATACTCTCTGGGCTGATCTGTTGACAAAGTTGGAATAAATCGAATTTTTGTAAATTGGATCAGATGTCGGGGGAATCTTGCTGTGAAAAATGAGTCCTTTTTACCAAGCGTAGTACTCCTCTCTGCGGGGAAGCTGGGATTTTGGTAGTCATGTGTTCTAGTTTTATTTCTGTTGCTGTGATGAAACACCCTGTCCAAAAACAACTTAGGGGACTGGAGAGATGGCTCAGCCGTTAAAGGCTAGGCTCACAACCAAAATGTCAAAGAGCAGCTTAGAGGAGGAAAGGATTTACTTAGCTTACAATTCCAGGTTACAGTCTATCATCACAGGAGTCACAGTGGCATGAGTTTCCGAGAGCCAGTCATTCCACATCTATAACCAAGCAGAGAAAAACGATTGCATGCATGCTACATGCTTGCTGTTATTCAGCTAGCTTTCTCTACTCTCTCTACTTGGGACTCCTAGCCTAGGGAATGATGTCACCCACATTCTTCCTACAGTCCACCCTGATGTAGATAATTTTTCAGTCGAGGTAACGAGACAAGTGCTATTCTCACCTGATTGTGGCCTATGGCAAGTTAGTTGATTGTTCAAAACTAACAATGAGGAACTGAAGAGATAGCTTAGTGATTAAGAGCGATTGCTGCTCTTGAAAAATCTGAGTTCAGTACCCAGTACTCTTTGTTGTACATCTTATAACTGCTGCAGTTGCAGCTCCAGGGGACAGGACACCTGTGGTCTGAAAGTACCTGTGCACACATGGACATAGCCAGACACATATACCCAGTTAAAAGTAATAAAAGCGAATCTTAAAAGAACAGACAACAAAATAACTAGCCATCAAGTAATGTTTGGCATGGGTGGCTTTCTGTGCTTCATATCTCCCACCTTCATGTATTCTCTGGAAGGAAATGACTGTGAGAATTTCATGTTCTTCTTCAGGTTGCATACCTTACTTGGTCTTGGTACTTCCAGCATTAATTGATGGTGATTGGACTAAGCTCTTGTCATTCAGATTTCAGAGCTTGGTTTTCAGGTGCATTCAGATTTCAGAGCTTGTCATTCAGATTTAAGGGCTTGTGACTATGAATATGGAATATGATTTCCATATCTGTTCCATTGGGGAGTCCAGACATGCCATAACCACTTCAGAGTCAGTATTATACAGAGACACCCTAGCTGTAATTTTTCTATATGACAGTTCAGTTTTAAAATTGTAAGGGTGCCAAAAGCAGGGCTGTATTGTTATTAGGAAAGTCGAGGACATCTGTTAAATCTTGTTAAACAGGGGAGGAAAACGCTCTAATCAAAACGTCTAATTATGCCCTCTCAACTGAAAGAAATATCCTTTACTGAATTTTTGGTATTAGTCTAGATGGAAGAAGCTGGCCTCTAGAAGAACTGGGATGTAAATTTACTCTATTAAGAAAAATTACCCTTAACCGAGGTGACTTCAGGGTTTCATTTTATCAATTTGCTTTTACCCTCTGTGTCAAAAAAGGTATTTTCAGAAATCGTCTACACCAGCATGAAGCTCTTGTTTTTCTTCTTCCCTCTCTCTCCCAAAGCATAGGAGGCCCCCAGAGGGAGTTTTTATTTCCAGATGTGAGCCTCAGAGGATATATGGTAGCTGAGAGCTACCTGGGGGAGGGAGCAAATGATAATTGCAGGTGAGAGGCAAGGGGATAATTCAGCCAGAGTGCTGGGAGGTGAGATTTCACACCTGGGTGTTGAAACCTGCTCAGTCAGACAGTTGGTTGTTTAATTTAAAACGTTTCATTAGTCTAACACTGAGATGGTCCAGATTGTTCTAAGTGACCTCCTGTGCAAGGAAAACAGTGGTTTTAAAATATTGCAGCTTGTCACGCTCCTATGTTTGAGAGTTGTCTTATGTAATATCTCAAAATATCAAGATATATCTCCCTTGACCACTAATTAGATAATTTAAATTTTGTGTGTGTGTGTGTGTGTGTGTGTGTGTGTGTGTGTGTATTTGTCCCCTTGCTTGAATGTGCACACAGAGGTTAAGAGGACAAATTTCAGGAGTCATTTCTTTCTTTCTACCCTGTGCATCCTAGGGATGAAATTAGGTCATCCAGCTTGACAGCAGGTGCCTTCTTCACCCCTGCAAGTATCTTTTGCAAGTGTATTCCAAACTGTGATTAATTTAACTGAACTATTACCTGCGTTCAGAATCACAGATGATGATGATGATGATGATAATAATAAAAATAACAGTATTATTTTTAGGGGCACTATATTCCTGATAATTTGAAGATTGGGACATGGATTAAGTCAGAGAAGTGTATTCATTTATTTAACTTTGGTAACCTTTATTTCACCTTTTTAAAATGCTGTTCTCATGGATTAAGATCTTGGGCCCTAGTCTAAAGGAATCTTTGAAGTGTTAACTATGACAAGGCATGCTTTGTGTTTCCTTTGGGAGCCAGTGGAAGGTCCAAGTGCTACTAATTTTTCCCTCGGACTGTTCTGTATGCTGTAGTGGCTTACTGGGTATCACACTGGAGTTAGTACTGGAACCTTGGAAAAGAAAGAGCCAGCATTTTCTCCCTTTATTTTTAATGTACTGTTTCATTTCTCTGTGTTCTCTGACTTAAGCCCCTCCATATATCCTTTAAGAGATATTTTAAAGCTCTTAAAATTGTTGCTTTCTCTAGTCGGTAATCTATGTAAAGTAGGCATTCAGATAACCCTTATTTATTGTTGACCTATTTCTTAAAACAATACAAATTAAAAAAAAGAAAACAGGACAAAAACTCTGAAAAGACATGTTTGAAAAAGGAACTTGTGTAGCGATTGCTCTGGGCCAGGCTTTGTGCTTCCAGTTTCCCTTTCAGTGTGCCTCAGAAGGATGCTGCGAACAAAGGAATGGAGTCTGCTTTTTCAGTTGATGCAATGTAAGCTTGGAGAGGTGGTCCGACCAACAACTGCAGCAGTTTAGGGCAGACTTGAAGGCTTAGACTTCTCACTGTTTTACACTCCCTTTAAAAATATGGACTCACTTTCTGAGTACCTCATATGGGTCTCTGGTAGAGACCACATTTGGTTCTCTTGCTGTTGATGAAAAGTATCCTGGTTATAAAGGATTTTCTATTTATAGTAATAGGACCCGGAGCTGGGCAAAGTACCATACCCAATTGTTCCAGAAAGTTGTTTTCTTTCTGTCTTCCTGTCTGTCTTCCTTACCACTCTCACCCCCTTCTTGAGCTAATGGTGGAATCCATGGCCTGTTGTATGCTAGGAAAGCCCTGGGCCACTGAGTATCCCCGATTTTCCTTTTAAACCCCGAAGCTGATGGACTGGGGATGTAGCTCACTTGAGTACCGAGTACTTGGCTGGAATGCAGACAGCCCGGGGTTGGATCCACATACATTGCCATAATAGTGTACATGGTACTTACTCCAAGGACTCTGGAGGTGGAGGCAGGGAGTTGAAGTACTGGGACGTCCTTAACTACATAACATGTTCAAGACCAGCAGTGGTTACATGGGATTCTGTGTTAGACAAACCAAACAACATGGAATTGGTCTTATTGAGACTGCTTCATATAGTTTGCCTGTAGTCTAGTTGGTGGTGCTATTCGCTCATTCAGTGTTTTGTGTGCATTAAAATCTGACCTTAAAACAAACAAACAAACAACATTAGCAGGTAGATATTAAGCCTTCCCAAGAGCAAGAGGCCAGGTTCTTGAGATTGAAGCTGCGGTGTGACTAAGCCATTGTATCTTCTTTGTCACTGATTTCCTACAGCCCTCTTTAACAGACCTGTAAGATAGGAGAAGGAACTGGTCCTAGGTTCCCGTGCATATAAACTTACTTTACTAACAGATGCCTATGTTATTTTGTCTGCTCTTAAACTACTGTAGGAAGTGGCACTTACTTCTCTTGGGAAGATAGGCCACAATAAAAGAGATCTTATTACTGGTGCTAGGTTTTATTTTATTTTATTTATTTATTTTTAAACTATAGGCACTCCATTCTTCCCTCATGAAAGACCATCCTAAATAGCTCTTTGCTTTTCTTGATATCTATTTCTGGATAGATACCTGGTGACAGAGTCCATTATTTCCTTGCCATTGTTTCCTTTCATTATTCTGAGCACATTTTCAAATTGTTCTCTCTACACCCAGTTGAGGCTTGTTTATACTACAAAGAGTATGCTAATGACTCTGGGTGTTAGATTGATTCTTATGGAAATCCCAACTGCATTTAAAGTACAGTACATTACCAGTCGTCCCTTTTCCTCAGCTCCCCTGGGCTAGGATGCGCTTCCACCTAGTTCTTTTCCTAGGATTAAAGGGGTCACACCTGGCTAAGGACCAACAGGTTGGGGACAGGTAGAGTTCAAAGACATAACCTTGCCTCATTATTCTCATGGGGCCCGAATTTTCAGAAGAGTATTTCTCTTTGATAAGAAGAAGCTGTTTCTTCTGTCAGGTTCCCAGACGGTCCTCTTACCCACTCCTTCCTGCTACCTCAGTAAGCAGTTATCTTTTTTCATCTCTAAAAGGGGAAAACAGTGGAATTACTTCTTTAGACATTGTAATTGCAGGGGATACCTAAGCTAACCCATGCCTTCTGAAATTTAAGTACTGTCAAAATCTGGTATAATAGGAGCCACACCTTTAGGTCCAGGGTTTAAAGATGATTTCATACCCTTTGATTTTATGGATATGCAAACCGCAAAGTCTATCTTACTACTGCAGTCTGATTCAGATTTAAAACTGAATTCCTTTGCTTCTCTTTGTGCCCTGCTTAGACTTTTGGGGATGTGTCCAATGAAGGAGACTGTGAAGATGGCCAGCAGAGATGGCTTTCACTCTCTCTCAGGGTAGTGGATATTCTTTGATTATAGACGAACACTGTGTAACATTATGTAGATTCCCACATCTGCCACCCATATTTCAGGTGCGCGTTTATTTCATTTAGTGTGTTGTACCTGGGATTAGGAACAGAGAGAAATATGTACACTTGTCCTGATTGGAAATTATGTTGTTGAAACACAGTCCATATGGCCATTGTAAAATGGTTACTACTGCATATAATTGCTTTCCTAATGATGTGCTTTGTCGTTACCTCCATTTTCCAAGAAGTGCCCCATAGCATGCTGACAGCAGCATCACTAGAAAACATGACATGCAGAAACACTCAGTTGTCTTTATTTGTGGATTAGATTTCAGTGTCAGAGGATAGGTCACCATGCTTTGTATCTATGGCTCTTGTTTGGCTCAGCTTAGTGCTAGACTGGGTCACAGATTCGTAAAGGTCGGTCCTGTCCACTTTTTCCCTGAGTGTATTTTTATAGCTTTGCTTCAGTTATGAGCAGGATGGTATCTCAGGAGTGTTTCCCCCCCTCCCCCCGCCCCAGTTGTTCATATCTTATGTAGAGTTATTTTTCTGGAATAGTCCTTCAGCCTCTGTTTTCCTTAATGTGAGCATAAAGCAGGTCAGTGTTGGGATGAGTTCATTTGGGGTCACTTAGATGAGAGTTGAAGAAGAAAGGGAGGGGCCAGAGAGGGAGGGAGGGAGGGAGGGAGAGAGACACACAGAGAGAGACAGGGAGAAAAGACACAGAGAAAGATAGACCCATACATGTGTCAGGGGGTGGAGACCAAATAGTAAAATGAGAGAAGACCATGAGGTACCCTCCATATGTTGGGATTTCTATCATCCATGTATAGTGCTTGGCTCCACGTGGGTCTGAAGTCTACTTTCTTATTAAGAGGAGTGAGTGAGAGAGAGGGGCTGGAGAGGATCACCACACGCCGAGGTCAGAAGACAACCTTCATGTCACTCTTCACCTTTCACCTTGCTTGAGACCCTGGTCTTTTTGTTTTTCTGCTATGTAAACCAGGGTAGGTAGGTGGCCTGTGAACTTCTGGGATTGTCCTGTTTCTGGCTTCCATCTCCTGGTAGTAATGCTGGGATTATAGACACTTGTACTGCGTGCGCACATGCGTTCAGCTTTTCAATGGGGCCAGGGGATCTGAATTCAGGTTCTCAAGCTTCTGTGTAAAGCCGTCTCTCTAGTATCCAGGAAGGAGTTATTTATTGCATAAGAGGCTCAGTGTCAGATCCTAGAAAGATGGATGTGGTGTGGGCCATGGCAAGATAAAGACGTACCAAGTCTGTCGCAGGTATCTTAGGGATGCAGCAGTTATGGGATGTGTGGTCTGTGTCCAGTTTTCAGGGTCTGTTTAAGAGCTGCCAAGCCAGGAGGAAGTAGAACAGCAGATTGGAGTCTTTCGTCAAATCTAGTGTTTCTCTTTTGAGACTTAGAAATAATGGGTTGTGGGGATATTCTGAGGGTTTTGGTTACAGATGATGTCGGTGATGTTTTCTTCAAAGGGAGTTAAGCATGGGGCTCTAGAGCTTGCAGGGACTTCTGGAACTGGTTGAATTTTATGTTGTCTTGAGAATGATAGACAGTTAAGGTTCAGGCTGAGGAAAGATGCTGAAGAAATAATGACATTTGATTCTCTGCACAGTAGAATCTCAGAATCTACCTTCGCGCTCAGTAGATTTGAGGCAAAGGAGGGCAGGAAGTGGAAGTTTATGGGCTCTCTTCTGGGCAAGGCTATTATGTTATTTTTTATTGGGAAGTCTTAATTAGAAGTGAAACTTACATCTGTTCCAGCCTTTCACAGCAGTCAGGGAAATTGGGTACTGATGAATACCTCTGCAAACTTGAGTAGAGAGGCTGCCTGAAAGGTGATGCTTTGAGTCAGTCAGTCCAATGGGTAATGGGAAGAAAGTTAGTGGGAATGAATTAGTGGAAAAATTCTTAAAGCTTTTGGCTTAAATGTAAGAAATAGATAGCAATTGCTAGAATTTTCTTTCTGGATCTTCATTCAGACATGGTGGGTTTTGCTGCTGCTGTTGCTGCTGCTGGTGGTGGTAGTATGTATGTGTCCATATGTAGGGCAGAGGTCAACATCAGCTATCCTTTCTCAGGATGACCTTTGGGCACAGTGGCTTTCATTTTTACCTAGATCCTTGGGGATCCTCCTCTTTCCACCTCCCCAGTACTGGGATTGCAAGTATGCAAAGCTTTTTTAAATGTGGGTTCTGGAGATTGAGCTCAGGACCTCATGTACTTTACCATTGGAGCCATCTCCCCAGCTTTGGACATAGCTATTGGACAAACAGGAAAGACAAACTTAACAAAAAAGAAAGAATACATTGTTGTTTTTCTATGGCTTTTGGATTCAGGATGTGGTAAAAGAGAGGGTACAAACCTCCTTGCTTTCATTATTTAAAGCAGCGGTTCTTAACTTGTGGCCACAACCCCCTCATGGGATCTCCTATCAGATATCCTTCATATCAGATATTTACATTACAATTCATAACAATAGCAAAATTATAGTTGTGAAGTAGCAATGAAGAACCCAAGGAACTGTAATAAAGCGTCACGAAGTTCGGAAGGTTGCGAACTGTTGACTTAAAGGGATGAACACATTCTGTTTTTCTAGTTTCGGCTTTCCCGGTGGGTTTAGAAATCTGTGAATCCTAAGGGACTGTGTATGCAGCTGAACAGAGTCCAGTAGTTGTACTAACACCTGAATCAACAGGCTTGGGAATAAGGGATTCATGGAAGAGAGTCTTGGGATTCGTGGAAGAGAGGATTACACCAGAGTTCACGTTTAGAAATAAGTATGTTTCCCCTTTGCTGGTGAGGAATACAACATGAAAGTGATTGGCTGTCTTTTCTCTTTGCCCTCAGCCCAGATTAGATGCACCCATGCTAATAACAGTAACTAGCAGTGATTGAGCATTTGCTGAGAACGGCAGATTTCAACCCATGCCGTCTTTACACTAAATTCATGTGTATAGGAAGAGAAGCAGGTCATAGAGTTTACACCTAACACATAAAGTGCGCAGCGTGTTGCTGGAGTTTGTACATTTTGGCTACAGAGCTTGACTGGGATGTTTACACTGTATAATGGAATTTAAATGAAGTAAAAACATTAGAAGGTTTTGTACTAAAGCTTTACCCACATTCCCTGGATTTAAAGGTGATAATACACTTCAGATTGGCACTGTATTGTCGACAAGAAAACATATCTAGAAAATTACGTTCTCTAAGAGTTGTGGATGACCTAGTGAGTTATTGGTAGAGGTAGGGCAGAGCTGCAGAGGCCAGTCCTCCTAATATATAGGCCATTGTGTTTCCCACTGGGCTGTACTGCTGCCATTTAAAAATATTTCAGACTTATAACTGAAGCTTAATTTTACAAACCTAATTTGTGTCACTTGTACCCTTGTGGATGCCCTAGATTAAAATAGCTAAGTTGTGCTTGCTCGCTTTCCCCCTTCTCTCTCCCTCCTTCCCTCCCTCCCTCCCTCTCCCACCTCCTCTCTCTTCTTCCCCCACCTCTTCTCTCTCTCTCTCTCCCTCTCTCCCTCCCCCCTCTCTCCCTCCCTCCATCCCTCTCCCTCCTCTACCCCCCTTTCTCTCTTTCTCTCTCTCTCTCTCTCTCTCTCTCTCTCTCTCTCTGCCATAGGGAAGAGAAGGTGCTAGAAATTTGGTGTTTTGATCTCCTGAGGTGTCTTTCTAGTCTTTGATAGGCTTTTTAAAAAGTAGCTAAATGGTGTTTAGGTGAAATAAAAGACTCACCTCAGGATTGAATTTTGCATGGGCTCATCACAGTAATTTCAATTTTATTTTTAACTTGAACCTTCATTAGGATACAACTAGTTTAATTGAAAAAGAATACAGTAGCAGCTATTGCAAGCTCCAGTTAGGGATTGTCAGTCTAGTAAGATTGAAAGGGGGAGGGGGAATTGTCCCCATTTCTGGGGTCTTGTAGAATTTCCCACATTCTAAATTTTTGTTTGCTTGTTTGTTTGTTTTTGATTCCTTTTGTTTTGACCTCTTTTCTTGGCTAATGTTGTGTTTAAAAACAACTGCTTTGGTATTGTAAAACAAATTATCCTGGTTTAGCGATTGTGCTCTCAGATAAAAGGCCCCAGGGTAGAGCTCTTTCTGCCTTTGAATCCTAGTAGCCTAGGTCTGCCTGAGAGCAAAATCCAGTTTACCACGCTGCTTCCTATCCAGGCTTGTGTGGTTGTCTAAACCAAAGAGTCTGAATCTGAAAGGGAGAGTGGTGGATTGGATTTAACTCTACCTGGGGGCCTTAGTGGGATCTGCAGAGGATTGTGGATTTGAGTTACGCCTCCGGTTAGAAAGAACCATCCAGTTTCTTTCTGAGTTTTGTCGCCAGTCTGGAAATCAAAACTCTCCACAATACAGTATGATAATGAAAACAGGAACAGGCTTTCAGGCTATGATGTGGAAGAGCATATGCTCAGGATTTTGCCAGTGACCCAGAATCCCATGTGGCCGCAGACAAGTAATTTGATTTCACAGTTTCTATTCTTAAATTTGCAGGAGGGGGTTCCAGCAGGAGTTACATAGTGATTATAACTTAGCAGCTTCCTTTTAGGGTAGATGTAATTGTGAGACAAATATTTCCTGAGAGCCGTAGCAGGGCATTTTTTATTTGTTGGGAGAATACCCTTGTGTTAAAGCTGCTGTAAAACTTTCCCACAGAATTTTGCTCCCCGTCTCCCATTTTGGGCATGGAGAATCTGGATGGGATGGTTTCCACACTGTTGGAACTTACACTTTTGCTTTGTGTGGCCATTTTCAAATGCACCTGTACCCCAGCATATTAAGTACGCAGGTGTCCCCTCATAGGCCTCCCTCACAGTAGTCAGGCGATCTTGTTTTCTCAAGACTCCTTTCAGAGCAAGCCTCTGTGTGGAGGAATCAGGATTTGTTTTGAAATCATTATTGTAGAAAATAGTTTGGAGTATTTCTTAGGACAGTGGTAATGGTAGTGCTTTAAGATAACCTCTTTTGTGCGCTCGGTGTGCATGTTTGCTCATGAGCGTGTATAGAGGTTGATTTGGGCTATCTTTCTCGGTTGATTCTCTATTATAGTTTTTGAAATAGTATCTCTTACTGAACCTGGAGTTTGTTGCAACACCCACCCTACCCTACCTCACTGCACTCTACCCCACCCCACCCCACCCCATCTCACATCTTTCTTTTTCTGCTCTCCAGGGCTGAGTTGTGTGCCCAGCTTTTATATGTAACTGGGGAGACAAACTTATATTGTCATGTGTGAATAGCAAGTACTTTATTCAGTCAGCCACCCCCAGCCTCTGAATAGCATCTATGTAAACCTCAATAATTTTTATGAAAACAATCACACATAGTATTTCTTGAAATTTATTTATTTTTGTGTGTGTGAGGTAAACACACTGAAAACATTGCTCATATTCAGCACAATGAATTATTCTAAACTCAACACTCGAGTAACTAGTACCCACAGAAAGATACAGAACTTTTTTGGGGACTGGGACAGTAGTTCGATGGATAAGAGAGTTTCAGCACAAGTGTGAGGGTGTAAATTTGCATCTCCAGCACTCGTGTAAAAATCCAGGCAAAGTCGAGTGTCTGTATCACAGAGCTCTGGCGGGCAGAGATGGGGATCATTAGACGGTAGGCTGCCAACTTAGCTCCAGTTTCAGTGAGAGGCCTTGTCTAAAGGGATTATATAAGGTGGTGTGCAATAAAGCAGGATATCCCATATTCTTATTTCTGTCCTTTGCGCAGCCTCGCACAGGTGCATTCTGACAGACAGACAGACAGACAGACAGACAGACAGACACACACACACACACACACACACACACAAAACCATCTTGGATATTTACTATACTTCTCAAATTTCCTCTTCTACTCCTTACATTCCAAGAAAGTAGGACTATATCTAACACCTGATAATGCAGTAAAGTACACTAAAGCACAGACGACACAAACATTTCTTTTTCTACACTTGATACTTAAATCACTCTTGTGGGCTTGGGTGATAGGAACTTTCTATTGTTTATGTTTTTCTCCAGCCTTCAATCTGATCTCGACAGTGACTTGTCTATTAATGCTCAGAGCATATATCAAAAATTTACTCTCTGATTTGTCCTTCTAGAAATCTAATTCATATAATAGCTTTGAGGAATATGTAAAGACAGACGACCAGCCATGGCAGCTGTGGCTCGATTAAGTAAATGAATCTTATCTTTGCTGCCTGGGTAACTTAGTAAACATGTCTCGTCAGTCAAGTGTCTTTATCTGCTACATGATGAAAGGTAGATTCTTGACTAACAAAAATGAAAGAATTTCTTCCTCTTCTCAGCCCAACCCCGAGTATTCTCCTTCATTCAATTCCACTTTGAGCACTTAAAGCCAAAGGTAATGGAATTTGCCTGGATTTCCTTCCTAATTTGTGTTTTCCTCCCCCGACTGAAGAATCATTGGGTTCTCAGGGGAAGAAGTTGTGGCTGTTATTAAATAGCAGGGTTGCTTGTTTGTTTGCTTCTGAGAGGGATGCTTTCCATAAAGGAGTCAGGACTAGACACTGCACTTGAGCTGTGTGCATGTTCATGGAGAGTACTGGCTGCAGTTGCTGGCTGTGGTGACATGATACTTGCTGGCAGGCAGGTGAGCTCTCTGTCAGTGTTAAGAGCTGTTCTCCCCACTATAACCCTAATGTGGTAATGGCCACTATTCACTTAAACAGGTGGCACTCCTCCAATCACCCCTGTTCAGAATGGCTTTCTGTCTTTCCAAAAGTACACTGGAGGCTTGTTTTGTTGCAATCCATTGATTGAATAAATATTCCTGGGTTCACAAAGGAACTGAAACCAGTTATATAGCACTGGGCAGTTAGTTAGCTGTCCATTAGTATCAGAGCAACTATTGCCTGCACCCCAGTCCTCGTTCTTTTCTATCTAACATGAAGGTGGATAAATGACCCGAAGCCCTCTGCTTTCAGGCATGTGTGTGGCAGGGATGTAGTGCCAAGCTCTTTGCTGTGGTTGTCAAGCTGAGGCTCTGTCCAGGGTGTGGAGATGACCAGAGAGATGGAGTGATTTAGAAGATTCTTTCTTGCTTTGGGGTTGCCAGACCTTTGTCTTTCCCCTTCAACTCTTAGCACAGTCAGAGTGAGGAACATCTCTCAAATTTGTTTGCTTCCCTTATAAAAAAAGGGGTGCGTCTGACCTGGAAGTACTGTGTGTTGTTGTCACGAATGGAGACCACTGTGGCCGTACTTGTGTTTGTTTATAGATTCCATTCACATGGCAAAAATCAAGAGAGACCTTCATAAATGGGGCAGAAAGACAGGATTTCTAGTCACTCTGTGCTGATTTTCTTTCTTTCTTCTTAGAAGGATTTTTCTAAGTGTGCTAGGGATTGAGCCTGTTTTTGCGCCTGATAAAGTGAGCTATACTTCCAGCTCTTTTCTGCTTTTAGTGGGGGTGGAAGGCTGGTTGTAGTGTTAGATAAAAAAGAATGATTTACAGAGTATTCCTGTAATTCTTCACATGTTAGCTACTAAGTATGTCAGCGTTAATGACTGATTTATACATCAAATATGAAGTGAACAAAATTCTCCTTTTTCTACAAGATATTAAAGGGGGGCCGTGCTGGGGCAGAGTGGGAAGTGGGGAAGGGAGGGAGAACATTAGTGTGGTAGGAAGAGTGCTTAGTAACGTTATTTTGGTGTGAAGGAAGCAACTTGTGTGGAAGTTCGAGCAAGAGAGGTGTTGAGATCTTAGTCGTGCCTAACATCCCCTTCTCAAGAGAGGGGGACCCTTTTGATGACTTCAGTCAGAATCTTGGGAACCTTGTGTCTGTGAGGATGGCAGCCCCAGAAGAATGGCTGTGATAGTAAAGAGAATCTCTTAGTGCGTGTCTCTTCCAACTGACTGTGGGTAATTAGTTAGAAATGACATTAACCTGAGCTTAATTGTAATTTTGCATCGTAACAACATGCCAGCTGTTCACTGTATTCTTTCCTGGCGGTGTGATTTAATTATTTTTTTCCCACGCTATCTCTTAAGCTCTAATTTTCAGTTGTGTTTCTTTTTAGCCCTTCCTCGTGGCTGTGTGTCCACGGCCCACACAGTTTGGCAGGCATGTCATTTCTTCCTGTGATGAGGGCTGGTTGCTGTTGGGTTTGTGAATGACTCCCCTATTTAAATGAGGCCACTTTGGAAAGGCACTGAGATACGCCTGGATGACTGGAAACCTTGCTGTATTTAGGACTCCTCCACCAGGTTCTAGCTTATTATATAAATAATATGGGCAATCGTAGGCCTATCAAAGGTGCTGAAAATACCAACTGAACAAGCCAAAAGAGAAGTTAATTACTGAACAGTGATTGCTCTGATATAACCAATTATTGGATCATTAAATGTTTATTACCTTTTATATGCTCTTTCCCCCATAAGAGCAGTTTCTTTTTTAAGTCATTAAAATAGAAATGGGATCTTAAAAAAAAAAATTCTGCTTAAAAATTTCCCCAAGACTGAAGTATTAAAAAGGTCTTGTGTGATCTGACAGTTGAATAGCCTATTTTTCTTTGGTCTGTTGAATTAGTAATTAATGAAATGTATTGGTTGAGCAGAGAAAATAAGATTAATTTTGCTTAGGAAATAAACAGAAGCAAAGCTTTATTCTCCACCCAATGCAGGTTAACTTTAAAGAGCAGTATAAGAAGTATAAAAAGTCTAGTCTATGTTGGGAGTTGGAGGGCTGCCTGAGATACACAGAGAGACTGTACTCAAAAGCACACACACTAAATAAAACAGTCAGGTCTCTCTGAATAAGAAGATGCTCCATTGTAACACTGTGTGTGTGTGTGTGTGTGTGTGTGTCTGTCTGTCTGTCTGCGCATGTGTGTACATGTATGTGTCAAAGTGGGGCAAGGAGGTGGATGCTGTTTTTCCCTATCATATCTGCCTTACTTCCTTATTATATTGCCTTTGTGACAGAGCCTGTCATTGTACCTTAAGCACACTCACTCTGCTAGTCTCGCTGGCCAGTGAGTTCCAGGAAATTTGCCTGCCTCTGCTTCCTCACAGTAGGATTGTAGTCATGCATAGCACACATCTGTTGCTTGGCTTTTTAACTTGTGTCCTGGGGACATAAACATAGGTCCTGATACTTGGGCAGCAAATACCTTACTGACAGCTATGTTCCCAGCACACTTAAACTAATTCATTTATTATTTTCTTGAGCCTCAGCATTAAGTCTAGGAAGGACTTTTTGTCCTCAAAGGAACTGTATTTGGAGAGCAGTTATGCTAGCTAAGAGTTTTAGTAACCATTAATAAAATGTCGGAAGTGATAGTCCTAGTGCTGACTATCAGGGCATGGTGGTGCTCCAGAGGCTGGTCCAGTCCACACCTTCAGTTCCAGGCTAACTAGGAGTCCATGGTGAGACTCTGTTTCAAAGACCAAAACCAAGAGCAAGGTGTCCTGAAGATTTGAGATTTACTGTAGGGTGAACGTTGTGATAAAGAAAAATTCTGCTTATGGAGGTCCCTGTGACATTCCTTGGGGGTCACAGCCCAGCTTTGCCACTTGTTGGCTGTGTGATGTGTTAAAGTCTTTGTTTCCCTGTGTATAAAATAGTAGTCTACTCTTCTTAGGCTTGTGAGGACTAATGATTTATTAAACTGCGATGACAGTGCATAGCATGCAGCAAGCTGTGTAATAGGTTGTTGATTTTTGAGAGATAATGTAACAGAATTCTCCCTTAGGGGAAACAGTGTTTGATTGGGTATGGAGGGTTAGAGACTTGTTTCTGATATTAAAAAAAAAAAATTCTAAGAAATCATCCCCCCACCCCCCAAGATAGATGCTTGGACCCAAATTCTGGTTTCCCACAAGACTAACAAGGCCTCTTAGCTGCTGAGCTATCTCTCCAGGCCCATTTCTGGCATTTTATGACATCCTTTGGTGGAATCACTTAATTTATAATGCCTACAGTGGTATGTGCTTCTGTAACCCATTGCCAATCAATTGCAGAAGGTGTGCCTTTCTCAGAACAGTCTTTTGAAGCAAAAATACTGTTTATGCACACTCTGTGGTTGTGGGAAGGGCTTTGGAGAGAGTTTGTCTGCTACTAGTTACTGTGTTCATTGATGTGTGCTTGGAGCCTGAGTCTCTTGAGGGTAAATTACACTAGTGAGGGAAAATAACTTTTTAATGTTGTAAATTCTATTTTTAAGTCTTAGTGAAAAAAATTGCAATTATCCACATATGTGGTACATTTTAAAGTTGTTTTCTCCAGTTTCTAGCAATAATGGGCTTGTTTATTTTAAGGTAGATACCAGGCCTCAAGACAACTGGATTTATAGGCACTTTAGAAGGAATATAATAGTGACAAACATTTTTTGAGCACTTGCTGTGAATAGTCACAACTCTGCAGTTGCCTCGAAGATCCTGATGTCGGTAGCAGGATAGATCAGAGGCCTGAGCTTTCTAATTTTGTTTGTTTGAGGCAAGCTCTCATCAAGCTGAAATCAGACTGGATTTGAATTTTTGAGCATCCTATCTCTACCTCCCAAGTCCTGGGATTGCAGGTGTCCATTACTGTGCTCAGCTCAGAGCCCAAGCTCTTAGTTGCATCGTATACACTATTTCATTTAGCTGTCTCTGATCAGCAGTATGTGTCTGTGAGGAGGGGAAGAAGTAGTGCATGGGGAAGCTGGTGTGAGTTCAGCTTTGAGTGAAAACCTTTTACCATAGGAAGGAAGAGGGGAGAGAGAGAGTAAGAGAAGGAAGGTAAGAAATGAAGAAGGAAAAGAACCTTACTTAGTTGCAGAAAACAGGAATAGAAGAGAAACAAGAAATTGTGGTTTTGTAAGTTTGTTTTTAACCCAGTCTTGTTACGTGCTTAGGCTAGCCTCTAATTTCTGTGCTCAGTTGATCCTCTTGTCTCAGCCCTGTGGGATTACAAGTGTCAGGGATGTAACACATGATCCCTGGCGGGGGGAGCAGAATTCTAAATATTTCAGCTGTGTGAGAAAGATGCACCTAATTGGGCAGGTTAGGCCTAGTCTCATAAAAGTCTGGTAAAGAGGGCATACTTTCGTACTCTTGGAATGTTGCCTGAGAGTTCTTCCCGATAGGAACATTCCCACCCCCAAGACAGTCTCTACTGCATATTCCTGGGTGGACTGGAACTTGCTCTGTTGTACACCAGGCAGGCCTCAAAATACACATATCTCCTCCTGCCTCTTCTCTGCCTCCTGAGTGCACCACTGTGAACAGTAAGAACACGACTTTATTGTGATGGAACATTTTATCAGGTCAAGAATTTCTTCTAGGTTAAGAGTATGTCCATTCCTGTTTGGTGATTGAGTCTGTGGAGGGAGCGCACGTCAGGAAGTTGTGAAACTAAGTTTCTGACAGCGAAGTTGTGAAGCTGAGTTTCTGACAGCGTAGAGTTCTCACAGGCTGCTGTGCTAAGCACCTTGCTGTTGATGTCTGGTTATGCTCATCGTGACCTTTCAGGGAAAATAAAACAAGCAAACTACGGAATGCTTGGATAAGACTTGCTATACTGTTGGAACTGTAAACTCGAGTACTTAGCGATTTCTCAAGCCCACGTGAAAGCCAGTGAGATAGATCCCTTTTCCAGCTTCTGTTGGAGCAGCTTGGATATGTTATTTTAGTAGCACATCAGGAGAGGAGTTTTGAAGTTTTCATCCTCTCAGTTAACCTTGGTTTTTGTCCTAATCTTGAGGGAACTTGATAAAAAAGTAGGGGTGAGAAAGTGGGAAGATGGCTCCATTGAGCAAGCATGGAAACCTAAGTTAAATCCACCAGAACCCAGGTAAAAAATCAGGGTGTGTATGATTTTAGTTACAGTGCTGGGGAGGATTCCTAGGGCTCACTGGACAGGCCAGCTAGTCTCTCCAGACTGGTGAGTTAGTCCCAGGTTCAGTGGAACATCCTGCTTTAAAAAAATGTGAAGAGCTATTGAGGAAGACTCGACATGTTGACCTTTGGCCTCTACATGCATACTATGTGCTCATAGAGGAACACACATAATTAGATTATTGGATACAACTCATGACTTTACTAGAGATCTCTTGGTAATCTATTCTAAGGACCCAGAAATCTATTCTTAGGACCACCTCAAATTTTAGGATTGCGTTGATTTGGAAACCAGTGAAAATTGGAAGATTGTATTCCATCCCTGCATTTATTTTTCTTCCTTTATCCATGGCATGAGCAGATTAGAATTGCTTGCCCATCGTGGAGTGGTCACAAGGATGAATACAACCCGTGCTCCATGGGGGTTCACAGGCAAGCTGAGATGTCTTTAACTTTGTGTTGGGTTTTAAAGGATTCACAAGCGTTCCAGACTTTGTGGGAAGATTTGTGTATGCAGGGTTTTTTTTTTTAGCTTTCATCAGATTCTCTTAGGGGTCAGTGACCCATAAAAGGTTAAGAACCAAGGTCTCAGGCATGCACAGCTGTTCAAGGAAATGTGTTTCTGTTGCCACTTAGCATGCTTTTTGACCTTCTGAGAGCCTATAGCGGTTTGAGGCTCTCATCTGTTTTCTGACCCACTTAACATATTTTTAAAAGAAGGAAAAATAGTTTAACATTGGGTTATGGTCTGAATAAAACACCTGTTTGGAGAATTGTATCAAATAGAATGTTTAAGAGCTGCCTGTAGTGAAGCGGCCCAGTGGTCAGTCTGATGAAGGGACTGCTTAAGCAGGGTGGCACAGGCAAGGTTCACTCCAGCTTTCTTATGGTATATAATTAGCCAAATTGTGGATAATAGTTTTCTCTCCATGGATATACATAAAGACTAATTGTCTTATTTTTGTTGCATTCTAGCCCCAGCATGTCTGTTGAAATACTTAATTCCAAAATAACTTTGCCAGCTGTACTGCTGCTAAATTCTTCCTTATCTCCTAAAATCCTCAAATAACACCATTCATCACAAGACAGAATTGAGTATTGGGGAAGTCCATCTTTAATTGTTACCAAGAATTCACTTAGTAATGCTGGAGTCTGGTGTGTGTGTATGTGTATGTGTATATATGTGTATATATTATATGTATATATATGTATATATATATATTAGTCTTATTGCTCTTATTATTTATTTTGTGTTCATGTATGTGCTTCTACATACATGTGGAGGTCAGAGGACCATGTTTCCAGGTTGATTCTCTCCTCCTACCATGTGCACTTGAGTTGACACTTAAAGCCCTCTTCCCCACTCTGTGATGATCCTAGAGAATTCATGTTTTCTTTGAGGAGTAAAAATTCTCAAAATATTGTAGGGTTAATAATTGTGGCTACACTTTAGGACTGCATAGTTGTGTAACCAAGTAGCAGACAAGAAGCAACCCAGGGAAGGAAGGGCAGTTTGAGGAGTATTCCATCCCGGAGGCAGGGGAGGTACGGCAGCTGGTTGCTCATGTCCGTGGTGCAGCAGGGAAGTGGAGTACCTGGAGCACTGATGCTCTGTTGCCTGTCCCCTGTGTCCACTTATATTCAGTGTGAGACTGTAGCCTGTGTAATGCTGCTACTTGCATTCAGGGTGAGGGGTAGCCTTACAGACATGCTTGGCGGTATTTGTGATTCTAAACCTAGTAGGGTTGACACTGAAGATTGTGAAGATGCTCACAGTAAGTTTGGAAGATGGGAAAACATTTAATGTGTAGGGTTGGGTTTTTTTTGTTTGTTTGTTTTGTTTGTTTGTTGTTGTTTTTTGCAGACAGGGTTTCTCTGTGTAGCCCTGCTGTCCTGGAACTCTCTCTGTAGACCGGTCTGGCCTTGAACTCCCAGAGATCTGCCTGCATCCGCCTCCTGATTGCTGGGATTAAAGGGGTGAATCACCACTGATGGGCTGATTTTTAAGTGTTATTAATAGGTACATAATCTTTTCTGTAGATATTACATCTTTTGAAACTTGGAGCTGGTTGGGAATTAGAAGTTTACATTATTACTGAGACCTTGCCATATCTGTTTAGAGGTTCAAATGTCTGATCCACTTATTTTGAACTTTTAAAAATCTATGGATTTTAGTTTGTAACGCATATTTTAAATTTATATCATAATTTTATAAAATCTGTGGATTTCAGCTTGTCCATTTATTTTTATTTTTTTGTAGTCTTGAGTTTCCATTGTCATATTAAAACCAAAACCCAGGAAACTTAACATCAGGGAGCTTTACTTTCTTTCAGGAGTTTCTGGTTGCCTGCTCTTTTCCTTTTCTTTTAAAGGACCGAGGTCTTGCAGAAGATTTGTTCATAGATTACACATCTGCTAATTAAATAGATGTCAGCTTTAATCAGCCCCAATCCAAAACTGTTTTATCAATTGTATTAACGTTTCAGGAGTATTGGATGCCTTTAATGAGACACCTAGACCTTCAAGGGATCTGTGCTGTTAAACATTCCCTTTAGTAGCGCCCAAGGCTGTTTGCCCCCAGTGGGTATGCAGTAGTAAAGAGTAAAGAGTAGGTTAGGCTCCAGGTAAGCAGCTGGAACTTAAGTTGCTTACACTTCTGTTTCTTTCACTGGGATTTCTTGAGTTTTGCAGCTTTTCCTGTGTTAGCCATGATGTGTGTGTGTGTGTGTGTGTGTGTGAATCTTCAGTAGTGTAGTTTTCTATAAGTTGTCCATGGGGATTCCACCCTGTGGGGCACCTTTTCACGACACGCCCATTCTGTGGTGGCACTCAACAGTCACAGCTAACTTTTCTTTCGTGAGTCACTTATGGCATACTTCCGTGTTGTGGCTCTCAGAAGTTGTCCAGGAGGCTTCTCAGTACCGTGGACACCTTTCAATTGCCCATGTTACTGTAGATAACCTCAGTCAATGCAATGGCTCACCAAGCTCGATTGTCAGTGCCTTTGTTTAAAATGATCCATACTGGTAATTTCAGATTATTTACGGAATTGATTTAAAGAAGCCATGAGACCCAACTTGGCTCTTCTATGCCTGTTGAGGACACAGTTTGTTGCAGTAAAGAGAGCATAGTTTTCTAGTAGTGCTGTCTCAGAGTCTAGACTTCCAATTCCACCCAAACCCACTGAGCATACTCCTAGGTTACTGATAGTGACCTCTGGTCACTCTCCATCCTGAAGAGAGTGCTTACGTGGTTTTTCAGGGGAGAGGGTTTTGAGTGATCTATACACAATTCAAAGTTCAGAGCTGGTTCTTGTAAATTTATCTTTTTCTTTTTAAACTACTCAGTTGTGGGTGTTGTTTAGTTTACGATCACCGTATGTTTTGTTATGCTGGTTGGTTTTTGTCACTAATACTCAAACCTCTACTTACCTGGGAAGAGGGAATCTTAATTGAGAAAGTGCCTCTTTAAGATTAGCTTGTAGGCAAGTCTGCGGGGGGGGGGGGGG
>NW_022196905.1:126345161-126379936 GCF_008632895.1 Mastomys coucha | reverse complement strand
TAGTGATTGATGTGGGAGGGCTCAGACCATCTGGACCAGTGCCTGCCCAGGGCAGGTAGTCTTGGGTTGTGAAAACAGGCTGAGCAATCCAGGAGGAACAGCAGTAAGTATTGTTTTTCCATGATTTTTGCCTCAGTTTCTGCCTACATTTTCCTGCCTTGAATGCCTGTCCTGCCTTCCTCTTATGATAGACAGTAATATGGAAATGTAAGCAAAATGAATCCTTTTCTCCTCAAGTTGCTTTCGGCCATGGTGTTTATTGCAGCAAGAGAGACTCCATGACGCTTGTGTTGGAAAGGGATACTTGTGTATGATCTTCCAGGTCTCCTTTGATTGATGTCTCAGAGTTTAGGTAAATTACTGGCAGTACCTTGCCATTTTCCTTGGAGTTTGCCTATGTGTCTGCAGCTCAAAATGGGAACTCTGTTCAGTTATTTGGAACATACAGATTTTTGTTTGAAGTCACTTAAGTGATACTCATAGTGATATATTCATGTTTCGTATACTTGGGCCTTTTCAAATAAATCGTTTTACTTAAAAATAACACCTTTGGGCTGACAAAATGTCTCATTGGATAAAGGCACATGTTGCTAAGCCCAGCCACTTGAGTTCGATTCCCAGATCGAATAGTACTATTCCCTCAAGTTGTCCTTTAACCTCTACACAAGTGTGGCACAGTGCCACCCCAAATACTTACTAAAAAGAGAAGCTGAAAAATAAGCAAAACCTTAAATAACTTGTTCATTTTAAGAGTCTGAAAAGGTGTTTTGAGATAGTTGAAAACATGTGTGAAACTAATGACAGACTCTCTAGTTAAACAGAATTACACTAGATTAATCATGTCTCATTATAGTAAATATTTTATAGGAAGATTTTGGAGGTAGAAATCGGGGGTGGAGGTGTATATGTTGGGGTCATTTGTACTGGAATGAAAGCCTCATCCTCTAGCCCTCTAAGTACCAGAGGACGGTGTGGATCAGTGTTCCTGGTTTTAACTCGGTGTCTTGTCTAACACACTTGCTACTGATTCGTTCATCTCTGAAGTCTTGTGGATTAAGAGAGAGAATGGAAATGTATCATGTTCTTTGCCAGAGGAGGTACTTAAACCAGAAGGAGGAGGGGATGTTAACAAATCAGGCCTTGGCAGGGAAATCTGTCGTGAATCAGCAATGACTTGGAAAGTCTCTGTCGCTGTATTTTCACAAAACTAAACATTTGCTGCTGCAGAGGGTTCTTCTTGCTTACTTTTCGGATCAGCTTCAGGTTGCACTATAAAGACAATGACCCCCCTCCCCATTTTGACAACATTAGGTAATTAATTTACAAGTAGCTCAATTAGACTCTAGCTCACACAGTGTGTGCAGGGCCTTTTGAAGAGCCTTTGTTTTGATGCTAATTGAACTGGTTGTAGTATCCGAGACAGCCAAAGCATTAACATTCATCTTTGGCAGGACCAAGGACTCTCCCTTGGTATGGGTGACCCTGTTTTCTTTTCCTTATACCAAGCATAACATTTAAAATGCCTGTGCTGTTTTCAGCTGTATAATATGAGAACTTTGAAAAGTGACAGAATTTAAACGTATTTCAGGTTATCAGGCTTGGTGGCTTAAAGTGCCTTTAGTGGCTATACCACAAATTCATAGATACTAAATTATATGGCTAGGGATTTGCATATTTTTTTAAGTTTTTGATGTATACTGCCAGATTAAAATCATGTTTCACTTTCTGTAGCTGCATATGAGAGTTTTATAGTTACCTGAGGGTACCTCCTCTTCCCCCCTTTCCTTTTGAGACAGGTTCTTGCCCAGACTGGCCTTGAATTCACTATGTGGCTGGGCATGGCCTTGAAATCCTGATGTTCCTACTACTACTTCCCAAGTGCTGAGATTCCTGGTATGGACTACCATGCCCCCTTTTGTCTCTGACTGCTGGAGATGGATCATGCTAGGGTTGAGTTAGATACTGAGCCCAAGTAACTTCTGTTTAAAGAGAAAAGTGCCTTTGTTTTTTCAGAAATGTAGCTTCTCAGATGAATATGGATCAACTTAAAGAAATAGACTGGAATGAAAGCAAGAAGTGTATATTTTTGCCTACTGTATGAATAAAGAAATGTTTAGACTTTCTTCAGGTAGTAAAATTGGTACCTATAGGCACAAGGTGAACTGACATATTCATCAAGGGTAGCCTGAGAGAGGCTGGCACACACCTATCTGAGCTGTTTTTAGAGTCTCCGCTTTGTTCTGTAATTCTCTGTACCTGCTAAAACACCTGTCTAGAAGTCTGAAATGCGGCTGTTTTATCTGTTCTGTCTGCCGTTTCGGAGTGTTCATGTATATTCAGACCAAAAGGAAGTTCTCGTGGTTGACTGAATGAACGGATAGCACAGGCGTGCTTCAGAACGAGATAGAGAGAAGGTCTTCAGGGTCAAGCAGGATCCACCCACCAATATCCTTTTTAGAGCTAAGGATATTGAAGTTTAGAAAGATTAAGTGACATCTTGCTCTAGAGCAAATTAATTAGTCTCAGCCTATGTTGAGCTTCTCTTTATCAATGTATTTTGTTTGGGAGATTCTTGTAGAAAGAAGAGAGTGTATTTTCCTTGCAACTACATTCAAAAACACAAAAGAACTTCTCATTTCATAAGCAGTAGTTTCCTGATGTCTCTTTTTCCCCTTTGTGTTTGTATTGAAATAGACTCAGTTTTTGTTACAATTCAGCATGCTTTAAGCTCACCTTTCCTTTATTCTTTGCCTTTCTACAGCATTTTTACCTATCTAGTTTGTTTTTTGTCAGTGGAGGTTTTGGTTTGCTCTAAGTAGCATTGCCGTATGCATGTGTGAATATGTTGAATTGGCTTCCAATCTGAAGATTTAAGTCAAGGGGGTTCCCAGCCCAGGAAGCAGGAATTGAGCTGAGGCAGGCAGCACAGAGGCCACCAGGAAGGCCAGGTGTTGCTTCCTGTCTCCTCTCTTCTTTTGATTGACAGTAGGGTGCAGATTTCCTCCAGAGGCTTGCTTCTGAATACAGTGCAGTTTGCCAGTACTGCATCTAGGTTGCAGTGAAAGTATGTTTAGGGTAAACACGGAGGAAGGGTGAGTTAATAAGTAGGTTTAACAGTTCTGTGTTTTAATTTTTCATGTGACTTTTAGCCTTTCCCCCTTTCTTACTGAATTATTGAAGGGTTTTATTAAAGTGTAAGTTCTGGAGTGTAGACTCCATGGTAGTTACAAAAACATGGGATACTGTACTTGTAGGTTCCATAATATTTCATACTCCTGCTCTTTACTGTATGTTAAATGATAAGGAAGTGTAATAAAATCTGCCTAGAGAGCACTTACCTATTTTATGTCCTGTAACATTCAGCTTGATATAAGTCTAGCTGATCTGCAGTTCAGATAGCAACAGAAGTGGTTTTATCCCAGGAGAAAGGACTTAGCCTCATCCATGGAAAGCTCCTTGTTGGCAGCATGCATTTAACAAAATGACAGAAATATGGAACTTTTCAGGGTGTTCATAAGGACCTCCACCAGCCTTTTATTTTACAGGTGGGCAAGAGCTAGTCACTGGTCTAGGGTCATTGAGCAGTGCAGGGAAAGAACTTTGGGTAGAACCTAGAATTTAACACTTGCTCGAACATGCCTTTTCATTCTGGAATCTTAGTTGGAGACTTCGATCTTCGGTCTGATCTCTCTATAGAACGGTGTGCCATGTGATGCTTTACGGTCTGCAAACCTGTTGATATGCTACACGGCACCTCAAGCCTTCTTTTGGCCCACTTTTCCTTGTGTGTTCTGCTGTGCTGCTCTTGTTGCAGGGAGGTTGGCTGTGCATGAAGAGAAAGCTGTGTTATGACAGTATTTAGAGAGAATTGCTTTTGATATCAGAACTTTTCTTATCAGTAAGTCAGGAAGAAACATGAGACGGCCCGAAGAGGCCTGGGTGGTAGATGGTCACAGCCATCTTCAGTTGCTTGTGATTTTTGTAGCTGTAGACATGGTTCTTTTTTTTTTGTGTGTGTGTGTACACATTGATTTTATTGTAACAAAGCAACTTGTACACTTCAACATTTAAAATGAGCATCTTTTTCCTTCCAGTGAAAACAAAAACAAAAACAAAAAACAAAAACAAAACAAAAACAAAAACAAAAAAGAAAGAAAAAAATTAAAAATAAAGTTACAACAGAGAATGTCAACTCCAAATAAAATCCTACTGGTTCTGTTGATTCTCCCATTTAGTGTCAGGGCTCAAGTCATCATCAGGAGAGAATTTTATTTTAAAAGTGTCACCTTAAACTGCAAGGATGTCTGTTAAACATCACAATTGAACATGCCAAAGGAGAAGCCATGTTGTCAGATGCCCACCTACCCCCCGACACCTTAAACCCACCCTTGCTCACCGTCTATATCCCTCCCCCCTTTTTTTCTTTTTTTTTTTCTTTTTATTAAAGAAGAGAAAGTAGACAGATACATGTTGGTAAATGCTAACTGTAGACATGGTTCTTAATCGTCGCGTCAGTTCCTGGGTTTAAGGTATTGGTCTAAAGCTTGACTTCTTCGGGACTCACTTTCTTCTTAGGAGCATCAGGGGGTTATTAAATGAACGATTCCTAAGGTACTTACCTTCCAGGTCTTGGATTGTTTACATAAAAGTTTTTCCATGTCATCAAATAACCGAGCATGGAGTTTTACTACTGTTTTGATTGGTATGTGTGGGAATTTGGAAAATGCCTCCTGACTCCTGTAAGCAAACTGCTAAGCGGTTTATTTACAGCTCTCCACCAGGTGCTAAAGGTCTGTAAAAGAAACAGTGTTCAGAGCCTCAAGGAGACCAGAAAGACTTCTTTATCTTCCCAGCTGGAGGTGGGGCATTCTTCCCTTCCAAGGGATAAAGCACTGAGTGAAGGGGCTTTGTCTTAAGTAGTGTAGTTCTGGGAAAGTGTTGGTTGTCGGAATGCAAGAGTGAATCTCCTTGTCAGCCTTGCTTAATACTTACAGATGTACCACTGAGATTTCTCATTTTTGTCCATTATTAAAAATGCCATCAACACAAATAAATTTTTCGGAAAGTAAGCATTCCTCACCTTCCTTAGAAGAACAGAACAAGAACATTTTGGTGGGGAAAGAAAGGTCACTCACTACGTTATTCCCTTCTGGAGAATTTACTTTGATATTCTCATGATTCAAGACGTCTGTTCAAATAATATGCTTTAACCCACATTTTCCAAACTTTCCTGACTTCAGAATACTATCCCTTTCACTCTTTCATGGAATAGTTGTTTGTATTGCTCAGATCTTTGACTTAAGAAATAATGGCCAGTAGAAAGAGTAGTCATATGGACTAAACAGAAGGACCAACAATAGCCAATAATAATTAGATTTAACATTGGGGTAGCATTGTTTCCTAGTAACTCTGAAATGAAATTGTGGTAGACTTACACTTTTTTTTCCTCCTAAAATTGACAGTTGGTTATTTTATATTTAAAAGGATGACCTGGCTGTTTCATTGTTTTATAGTATAATGGTGTATATCTAATAGTATATGGTGGGTGTATATACATATATATATATATATACACACATACATGTGCATGTGTGTATATATGTGTGAGTGTATATGGGTGTGTATATGCGTGTGTGAATATGTATATATATGTGTATATATACATACATACATACACAGGCAGACATGTAAGCAGATTATAGCAGTGAAGTTCTCAGATATGTAGAGATCCAAAAGAGAATGAAGGAAGAGCCATCATCTGTGTAGACCAGGCTGGCTTTTCAGTCATAGATCCACCTGCCTCTGCCTTCCTAGTCCTAGGAATGAAGATGCATGCAGTCATACCCATCCTTGTTCCCAGTTCAGGGTTGCTGTTTATATGATGAGCTATCACATTAGATCCTCCAAACAAAATACACGCTTGCACCAGGAGTTACGTAGTTAGCTTAATTGTTAATTTGACACAACCTGAGTCACCTGATAAGGGAGTCTCAATTGAGAGATTTTTCCAGATCATTTTGGCCTGAGAGCATATCTGTGGGAGATTGCTTTGATTGTTTATTGGTATTTGAGGGCCCAGTACGCTGTAGGTGGTACTATTTCCTAAGTATGTGGTCCTAGAATGAGTCTGAGCAAGCCAGCAGGTAGCTTGCCTCTATGGTTTCATGGGTTGTGAATGAGTTACTCTGGTCAAAGGTAATACTGTGTGGAATTCCAGGCAGTTCTGTCTTCAGGTCTCTGCCTTGATTTCCTGCTCTGATTTCCCTCAGTGGACTGTAACAAGGAAGTAAGGAATGAAATAAATTCTTTACTTTCCTAAGTTGCTTTTGGTTGATATTTGTCAAAGCCACAGGATAAAATGAGAACAGGAAGTGATACACTATTCTTATTCCCAGCATACAGCCTGCATCTTTGTGTTCTGTTTGAGGGCAGGGTGGTTGTCCTTGTTATGTCAGTGGACCCTGTACCTCAGGTGTAGTTTGATTGCCTCATTGAGCATGGGGACAAGGCATTGGAGCTTTGAAAACTCTCTTTAGGCAAATTCAGGAAATAAAATCAGATTTTATGGAAAATATAGTTAGGGAACGAGGTTGTATTATTGATATTTTTTTCTCTTCAGAGCTTAAATGTGATTTACATTTCACAATTTCAGTTACAGGGGCTGGAAGAATAGCTCACTGGTACCATGCTTGGCTATGGTCACAGGGCTCTGGGTTCCATTCTTAGGCCTGAAAAAAAAAATCAGTTATTTTTTGGGAAGGAAATAAAAAATTCTATATAATGAAATACATACTCAGTTGTGTGAAACGCTGTATAACATATTCGTTGGCTTTTATAGTTCCCCTTCCTCATATCTGGCAATTCATCTGGAATACCGTAAGAACATGGTTATTCCCACTGACTACTTGTGTTTGAGTTCCATAGTTAGGTCCTAATTGATGACATTTTCTTTGATATATTTGTATCTGTTTGCTCTGTGGGCAGAACTAGTTTTTGGATGTTGCAGGCAATAACTAAACTGACTTGACATTATAATTAACTTCCATGGTGACCTTGGGCAGCCTCCTAACCTTCCAATAACCAAGGAGGTTAGGCTAGAATTACTGCAGTCCCTTGGAAGGTAAATGTTCCTCCATTCTATAAGGAGCATTCCCATCAAGAGAGAGTTTAAAAGTGGTATTTTTCTAGGTTAAATGGCTTTGTTAACTAAGGTGTTCTGCCCTCACTCCCACCCTTGTTTGGAGCAAAAAGGCTTGCTTATTATAGAGTAAAAACAACCCAGAAGGTTGCAGTTTGTCATTTTTTTTTCATGCTTAAAGGAAGCAAAAAAATTTTAAAAGTCAACAAAGCAAGCTTGCCTCTACCTGTGAACCAGGGTAGAGCCATTCCCATTTATTTGCATACTGTGTATAATTAGAATAAGTTAGCTGAAGAGTAAGTATTTGGTCATCTCGTATCTAGAGAAAGTTGTTTTGGTGGACACATTTTCATTAAAAGATTAAATAAGATTAGAAGTTCAGATACTACATATTGCTCCTCTGTAAGACCTGAGTCTTGTTCCTGGCATCCATGTTTGGTGCCATAGCCTCTTGTAACTCCACTTCAGGGGACCTGAAGGACCTGGCCTCCTTGAGTACTTGCACACACTTGCACATACCTCTCCTTCAGACACATGCACACATATAAATAAGAATAAATAAATAAAAATAAGTTGCCTTCCATCTTTACTCCCCCCCCACCCCCCACTGGTTAGAAGCAAGTTACAGACCTTTCCTATTCTCACACTAGAGTCTGGACCCTGGGAGACGAGAATATCATGCCATACTCATGAAAGCAGCCATCTTTCTATATACGAACAAACATCTTTTTAGAGAGTCTAAATCAACATTGACTGACTGAGAACTCTTCCTGCACACTTCAAGTCTTTCAGTCCTCAGGTGTTTTGCCACTGGGTTTTATGGATTCATCAGACCATAGTGAAGGTGTGTGTGTGGTCTGTTTACTCTTCTGTAGCTGCAGTTGTTCATTGTTTATTGAAGGATTTCAGTAGTTGTTCCAATAGGAGCAATGAGCTACTTCGGAGATCCCTGCTATGACTTGAAACATGAGTCTCCCCCCATATCCCCCATGTACATATTGAAGCTCTGATCCACAATGCGATGGTGTTTGGATGGCACCTTTGGGAGACAATTAGGGTTAGATGGGATCATGAGGCCAGAATCTTAAGGATGAGATTAGTGTCTTTAAACAAGACGCTGGAGATCTTGTTTTCTCCTGTTCTCTAAGCCCTATGTGAGGACTCAGCCAAAGGGTGACCATTTACAGTCTAGGGAGAGTGCTCCCGTCCAAACTGTCGTGCTTTGATTTCCCAACCTCCAAAACTATGTGAACTTAAATTCTGTGGTTTAAGCTAACCAGTTGGTGGTATTTTTGTTAGGCTAAGGTAGTTCTTCTCTGCAGCAATTCTTTTCTGTGGTGTCTATAGCAAGAAAGGCAGCAGCGTGCTTCATTGCAATCCATCTCCTCCACCCCTTCTTTCTTTTTATAGTGTTGGAAATTGAACTCAGGGTCTCACCTACAGTTAGCAGTCACTCAACCACTGACTTGTACCCCAGCTCCGTCACTCCTCCTTTTAACTGAGTTTTAGCTGCAATTAGTAGTAGGTGGTGTGTGGGCAGGTAGGTGGGAGAAGGGAGAGGGAGGAGGGAGGTTGGAGAGAGAACAAATGGCTACTCAAAACATACTACTGGCTTCAATGGAAAATTGTATATTTCTGTGGCAAGGAGGGGATATGTGCACATGGGGGGATATGTGCACATGAGTTTTGATACCCATGGAAGCCAGATGAGGGCATTGGAGCCTCTAGAACTGGACTTACAGGAAGTTGTGAGCGAGCTGCCTGACACAGGTGCTGGAAATAGAATACTTGTCCTCAACAGGAGCGCTTAACTGCACTGCCATCTCTCCAAGCCCTAACTGGCCTTTCATCTTAAACAGCTGGCCTTAACAAGCATGTTGAAGGCTAATAAAATGATGCTGTTGAACCCTTGATGATGGGAGGATTATACACAGAGTTTAATTATTTCCTACCTGTTTTTTAACTACTAGATTTCACTGATTGATTAACTCAGAAATCAGTTGGTGGGCATAGTGATTTTCTACCCAACTTTGCTGGACTCTTCACTGGCTTCTCTAATGATAAAACTGGGAAGTGAATTATAATTTAAAAAGACTAGTGTAATTGAAGCTCCTAACTCATTGAGTGGTTCATTGTCAGCTGTAGAGAATCATTGAGACTGACTGAACCTTCCCAGCGGGGGCGTGGTGTGTTATTGAGGTTGGGAGCCCTGAAAAGAAACAACAAGAACAACAGAAATCTTAACCTTTCTTTCCCACCTGAAATCACTCCTTGAATTCTTGAACAGGGCTTAAAAAATATTCTTTTAAAGATACATGTAATTTACTTTTAAAAACTGTAATCAGAATTTTAAGAAATGTAGGCCTTTAGATTTATTTTCTGTGGTAAATGCATATCACCCAGGGGAGGACTCACAAACCCAATATTGATATAGGGGGAGGGCTCTCATATTTGGGAATATATCACTTTCATTTCACAGGGCTCCCTGCCTAGAACACACACACACACACACACACACACACACACACACATACACGTTTATCTCCACATGGAAGAGAGGAAAAGAAGGGTCATAAATCTTAACTTTTATATAAAGTCATCGTTTTAGTTTTATATAAAGTCGTTGTTTTAGTAACTACATTGGAAACAAACATTACACATGTTTAGAATTGTGAAACCCACTGCCCTGGCTGCACCTAGCCACGTGCCACTTGAAAACCCAGATGCCTGCGGAGATAGATGCCTTAGCTGTTTCGGAAGTCTCAGAGTGACACCTCCTCTGCATTTGAAACTTGGTTCTTGGGTGAAAGGTGGATTGTGTGCTGCTGGGAGGTACAGGGGCTGGGGGAAGGGAGGAGCCGAAGAGAGGCTTCCAGCTGGTCCCTTGGGGGATTTAGAGCCTGTAAAAACACATTTAGGTTCCTGAATGGCAACAGATAAATAGCCATGGCCCTTAATTGAAAGGGAGGAGACCACACGGAGCAGAGGTCAGAGCTTTCCCAGATGACTGGTGTCCTGGGGGTGTCAGCTGAAAAGGTCTAAGGCTTTCTTTCCTTCCTCCTACTTTCCATGCTGGCCATCCCGCCGTGGTAGGTGGAGGGACCATTAGCTAAGCAGTGGTGTTTGGATAGTTGATGAGGATGGCCCCTGGGTGGGCTGACATTTTAGGCTGGGGGAAGGGACCTGAGTCTTTTCTTAACTGATATATTACAATCTGACTGTTACCTGCAGTTTGCCAATTACCCAATTATGACACAATTTTGTACATTTTTTTAAAAGTAGGCTTGCTCCTATTCTTCCTTATACAAGGATTTTAGTCATTGTACATCTTGTGTCTTTAAATAATGTATTAGGAACATTTTCAAGTCTGTAAGTGCTTTTTTAATGAGAGTGTGAAGATTTTAATGGGACTAGATTGCTTTTCATGACATTTCAGAGTGACTTAATTGTAACAATGTTGAGAGGCTGTATTTTAAAGTTTGCTAAGTATGTCTGTGTGGATTATAGTCAGACACTTAAAAGGATGGATGGTTGGATAGTGGATTCAGATAGCTCTCGCCTTAGTGATTCCCTCTAAATATTAGCTCTTTGTAAATACCGGTCCAGCACATTTGATGCAGGTGAGGGTTCTCTTGAACCTTTTAATTTTCAAACAGGAACAGAAGGTAATAATTGATATTTTGCAGGGCAAATTCTTCAAAACTATAACCCAGGCACTTGGGAGGCTGAGGTAGGAGAATTGCCAGTTAGAGGCCAGTCAGAACTCCCTAGAGAGTGTGGACTGGCCAGACTGTGCAGCAAGATCCTGTCTCAAAGAGCCCCACCACATGCCCAAACAAAACAAACAACCCGTCCTGTCCCTCCAAACCTCAAGCCTATGAAGCTTACTTGGGCAGTGATGTTGCTTCTGGGGTGTTTATCTCCTCTGCTTCTGCAGAGCCAGGAGGCCTGGCCTTCTGTTCACCTACATGCAGAGCTTTTCTGCTGCTTGCCCACAGCCATCACCTGCTTTCCTGTCAGGTTTTCTGTTGATTTTAGTGTTTCTCAAGTTTTTGTTGCAGTACTCATTACTGTTTGTCTTTTTAATGAAAGCAGTTTCACACTTGACAAGAAATTATTTTTGTGCTTTTTCTTATTTCTTTTTTTTTTTTTTAAAAGACAGGATCTCGATCTCATATATACCAGGCTGGGTGCAAAGCCTATGTTTCTAGAAACTATTTCTTAAAATATGACCCTAGTGGGACTAAGTGATACACACTTGTGGCATCAGCACTTGGGATATATAAGAGGGTTAGGAGTTCTCACCGGGCAGTGGTGGCACACGCCTTTAATCCCAGCACTTAGGAGGCAGAAGCAGGTAGATTTCTGAGTTCGAGGCCAGCCTGGTCTACAGAGTGAGTTCCAGGACAGCCAAGGCTACACAGAGAAACCCTGTCTCGAAAAAGCAAAACAAAACAAAACAAAACAAAACCAAAACAAAAGGAGTTCTAGGCCAGTTTGTACTACATAGTGAGAGTTCAGTACCAGCCTGAGATAAGTGATTCTTTGAAACAACAGCAAAAATCAAAATTAGGTTGGATGGTCAGAGCTTGTAGTGGATGCTTATATTTGTTTCCCGAGGCTGCCCTTTGAAGTACCAAAAGCAGGTGGCTTTAAATAATGACAGAAGAAGTCTCATAGTTTTGGGGGTTTGAAAGCTGAAGTCCAGGTGATGTCAGGGTACCCTTTATGGGAGTCCCTCTTTGCTTCTTCCTAGCTTCTGGGAGGTCTCATTGTCCACTGTCATGCTTTTACTAGAAGCTGCAAGGTTGCAATCTCTGCCCTTGCTGTCCTTTGGATCTTCCTTCACATACCCACATTCTCATAGATACAGTCGTGCTGCATAGGGCCCACACTAATCTGCTGGGACTTCATTTCTTCTGGTCATATCTTTAACAACACTGTTCCAAAAAGGTCAAGCCACGAAGCACTAGAGGCTAGTGTCTCAGATAGTTGTGTCAAATTGACATAACTTAGAGTCATCTGGAAGGGGGAATCTCAGTTTTGGAATTGCCTAGATCAGTTTGGCCTGTAGCCTTGCCTGTGAAAGATTGTCTGGATTATTAATTGGTGTTGGAGGACTCAACCCATTGGGAAAGGCATGTCCTTAGGACAGGTGGTCCTGGGCTATTTAAGAAAGCTAATAGAGCATGCACCTTTGGGTAATTCAGCAAGTAGTATTCCTCTTGGTTTCTGCTTCAAGTTCATGCTTGAGTTCCTGCCCCAACTTTCCTCAGTGTATGATACACATGTAAACCAGATAAATCCTTTCTTCCACTAAGTTGCATCTGGTCAGAGTATAAGAAATGAAACTAGAATAGTTGGGATGTTAACATAGTTTTGGAGAAACTCATTTCAGCCTGAAATCAGTATTGTGTTAAGTATTTTTCTGAGGTAACAGAACAAATATCTGTCCCATCCCAGATAAGGCACTAATGACAGATCAGAGTATAATTTCACCAGAGTTTTAGTTGACAAACCAACAAGTCACTGGATTTATTTACAGAGCATAGCAGAGGGGTTACTCACAGGAGTATGAGTGACCCCAGTGCAGTTCTCTCACCACAGGGTCCCACTTGATCATGGAGCATGATCTCATGGATGCTGTGTCATGGAGTCCTCTTTTCAATAAGCCTTCCACATGGTATATAGTCTAGCATCTCCCCAAATCTCTCACAGACAGTGGAAGTTAGGAGTGCATAATGGATTTCAGGTGAAGGTCTTTTGAAGACCCCCCCCCACACACACCCCACACTCTACCTACTAGGGAATGTCAATAGCTCCATTATGATAACCATAGTCTTGGCTACCACTGTGTGGTTCTGTTCCAGTTGCCTTGGCTACTGGGCCAGGTTCATTGAGGCATCTTAGTATGTCCTGTCATAAAACAACCATACAAGAATGGAGTAATACTTTAAAGAAAGTACCCAGGAGATCCTGATGTAGGATGTATGTGCTCCTGAGGCATGGTTCCTGGAAGACAGGCATATAATGATCTCTAAACATGGTTAGTTTAAAGAGGATGAGTGATTCACAAACTCACACAGTCAGCTGCAAGCTCAAAAAGTGAAACATGGCCAGACCCAGTGGTGCACATCTTTGCTTCTGTTTATTTTTTCCAACCCACTCAAGACATTCCAAACCTTTCATTGAATGTCTTGGTGGCATGTAAAGAGTGGCTAATTCTCCAACCCCCAGCTCAGCAAATGCGAATGGAAAGGAGTGACCACTAGAATACCCACTCATTTAGAACAACGTGAATTCTAGCTTAAATGCTGATTTAACCATCCTTGAGTGATTAAAACCTTTTCCCAGCCACTGACTTAAATAGCACAAGTTCTTAATTAAAACACACTATAAAAAAGTGATGAACAACCAAACTCAAGTTTCTGCATAATTTATTTACACTTATGTAACAGCTTCCCTCAAGGAACTCAAGGCATTTTGAAACTTGAAATAATCTAGTGGATGTTAATCTTTCCAAAATTCCCAGGAGAAAGACACAAATATAAGGTGTAGAATCAACAATGAGTCCCTTATCTTTACATAGACTCATCTTCCTCCCACAGAACTGACTGTGTAGCACTTGAAATCTCTGTGGACCGAAAATCTAAAACTACTTTAGAAAATCCTACCAAGTGTAGGGAGTTGTTTTCTCAAGGAACTCTCTTATAGAAACAGAGCTAACAAATGTTTAACACACTGAGAAAGAAAAGTTAGCAAACCTTTCATTGTAGTTTTTTGCAGTTAAAACAAAAATCCTACCCAATTAAAAAATTTCAAAAGTTACTTTAAAAATGCACCTCGCTTGACATTTAACCAAATTAGAAATTTTAAAACTTAATTCTAATGTGCATTGCTCTTTATATCTATCAGTCATCATTAAAATAATCTGCTTTCAGCAAATTCTCTGGGTTTTCCCGGTTCTTGGAAATGTTTTAATCTTTTTGGGTAGTTAGGGGAGTGAGAAGTACAGAGGTATATTAGCTCTGCTCTGCTCTTCTCTCTTCTGTTTTTCTCTCTTTCTTCCTTCCTTTCTTTCTTTTCTTTTCTCTTCTTTCTTTCTTTCTTTCTTTTTTTTGTGCCTCTAAAGTTCAATGAGCTGGATTCCAGAGCTACCCAGCTTTGCATTCCAGTGGTTGATAACTCCAAAAGACTAGTTAGGAGTAAGCTGCACAATTGCTTACACATAAGAGATTCAGTCCAGCTCTGTCTCCCTTCTGGTTTTTTCTATCTTTTACAGATAAGAAAGGGCTAAAATTTGTTACCTTTTAGACAGTTCTGAAACTCCTAACCTCCAAATTGCCAGGAGGCTCTTCAAAATGCACTTTCTACTCCCAGTCAAGCCTGCTGAATGAGAATCTTAGCTGAAGGACCCCTGGCCACACTACTGAGATCTCTTCTGAGAGACACTGCCATGAAGGCATGGGCTGGTGTGGGTCATTGGGAGGACTTTGTCACTATTCAGCCCTACTTGATTTCCCGCCGTGCTGGCTATTTATTTGTATGTCGACTTAACACAAAGCTGTAGTCATCTGAGAGGAGGGAACCTTAATCGGAAAAAATGGACTGTAAGCAGACAAGTC
Organism: Mastomys coucha; assembly: GCF_008632895.1. Taxonomy (NCBI): domain Eukaryota; kingdom Metazoa; phylum Chordata; class Mammalia; order Rodentia; family Muridae; genus Mastomys; species Mastomys coucha. The sequence continues at coordinate 126,365,173 of NW_022196905.1, read as the reverse complement.
TGAAGGGCATTTTTCTTAATTAGTGATTGATGGGGGAGGGCCCAGCCCACTGTAGGTTGCGCTGTCCTTGGACTGATGGTCCTGGATTCCATAAGAAAGCAGCAGGCTGACTTGGTCATAAGAAGCAAGCCAGTAAGCAGCATCCCTCCATGGCCTCTGCATGAGCTCCTACCTTCTGGTTCCTTCCCTGTTTTGTTTCCTGGCCTGATTTCCTTCAGTGATGGATTATTGTAGAAGTATAAGCCAAACAGATCCTTTTCTCCCCAAGTTGCTTTTCCTCATGGTGTTTTATCATAGCAGTAGTAACCCTGAGATAGCCACCTTCACTAACCACCAGGTCCAGCTAGTTATTTTAAAGAGCCTACTGGAATGAAAAGAGTGAGGCTCTTAATTGCATAATATTAGGAACTTCTAGATGGTGACAGCAGAACATTTAACCAGACATGGGGCACTGTGGTGTGTGGCTTAAGTGTTGTATAGCATTGTCCTCTCACTGTAACTAACGACCACCATTTTCATCAGAGAATCTGTGACTATTTGCAAGAGACTCTCAAGATTGGGTCCGTTGACTGTATGGGAAGGGTCATTGGACTCTCTCTCACCTGATCACAATTACTCCCTCTTGAACCTTGGGCCACTTGTATGTAATTCTGCTTTAATTCTTGGTTTCTAGATAGTAGGTGCTCAGTATATACGGACTGGAAAGTGTACTGAACAGGGGACTCCATCTGTGTGTGTGGCTATGAGGAAGTCATCATCCATTCTGTGGTGACACTCTGGTTATGTAGCTGCTTTGGGGGGGTCACTCACGCTCTGAGAATTACTTTTCATCTATACCCCGTAATCAAGTCCAATAAATTCGTTCCCAATGTTTGACTTTGGTGGTTTGGTACTTTGTTGTTGGGACATTTATGGAGAGAGTAGATATTTGCATCTCAGCAAGAAAAGAGGTTACTTCTCACCTCAGTCTTTCTGTACACTGTGTTAGGTTGCCATGGCAAGACTTCATGCATCAAGGGGCTCAGGTCTTCTCTGCTTCATCTGTGTTTTCCCCTCATAGGTCATGATATCCCATCAGAAGTGCTGAGTAAAGACTTTAAAATGTTTCTTTTAAACCCTGATTAGGGAGGTTAGGGGGCAGCGAGAGTGCAGATTTGTGTCAGCAAGTGTGTGTAGGCAGTCCCCCCCCCCCCAAGATGCCTTTGCCCTCAGGGCTTGAGACAGTAGGAAGGAGGCACACGTCAGATGAACTTAGAATATCTGTGCCACATCGCTCCTTCTTCCTTAGTGGCTGACACCGTTGCTAGCTGTTCTCCTCTCTGATAACTGGTGTGCTGTGTTTGGGTCTCTCATTGGCCTCTCAGCTCTTGGGAGTAACTGCCTTTTCTGAGCTGCATGTTTAAACCTGTTAGGATCGGAACCTGGGGAAATGCTTCTTGGGGAGGGAATATGGTCATCTTGCTCAGTGGTTAGTATCTGCAACCAGTTAGTCCTGGCTTGTTTGAAATGGTATCTTTTGGACACTCCTCAAAAGCTAGATGTCCTCCATAGCAGGAAGCTGTGGTCTTGTAAACTAAGCATTAGCCTTTTCCTGTTGAACGTAAAAGGTTTGGCTTCAGTGTACTTTTGCCATGAGGTAATTGGAGCTAGCTGTGAGTTTGGCACAGCAGAGTCTGTGAAACCTCTTTATCTCAGGATGGATGCACAGCTAAATGTTAAGAAAAAAGAAACAGGACTGGTTGCTTCAGATATTTAGTGACAGAGTGACTTTCTTAGGCTTGAGTAAGTAAATGTTGTTTGCAGATGCATGGTTCTTCTGTCCTTAACCTGGTGGTGTTGAGAGTGACATATGTAGGTGCCTTACTTTGCAACTGAAGTGGACAGGATCTCCAAAATACTGGTGCAGGATTGAAATGTGTATGTCTGGCACATATTTAAAGGTTTTTAAATGAGTGAAATAAATTGTACTAACCAATGTAGCAAAAATTTTAAAAAGCACCTCAGCATCAGCATACTTCAATATCTAAACAATAAACACTTGCTGAGGGTGCACAGTGCCAACTTCCAACCCCGAGTTACCCAATAAGTAAATAAATAAAATTTAAAAAGTAGTACGGGATCCACTTCTCTTTGTAACTCTTTTACTGGGCAGTAAAGGTCTACTAGAGTATACTAGCCAATATATTTCATTTTTCTTTCTTTTCCTTTTGAAGTTGCTTTAGAGCTTGTTAACATGGTGATTGGTGGGATGATACAACATGGGAAATGGCGGGCATAAGGTCAGAGCTGGTTTCCTCGATTCAGTGTAACTGGCTTAAGGGGTCAGGTGAGTTTAGATTCCTCCCACAAAGATGTGCTGTGGACACCTGCTTTTGTGCTGAGCATCTATCTGATTGTCAGTCAAGAAGAACTTCTCTTGTTGAGTCAGCCTTAGCTTTGACCCTGTTTGTGTGGAGAGAGAGCTTGCTGCTGACGTAGGTCTTTGTTCTTCTTAGAGTCAGTTTAGAAAGGAGGGTGTGGGTTTTGAGCAAGATGATTAATCAACATGTGAGATATTCCTCGTGACATTTAATTACAATTTAAGTATCAAGTGCAGTCATTTATTAGCCTAGTAGATCACAGAAACTAGCAGGGTAAGGCAGCCCTTCCTCCTCTTCCCACATTAATAGCCAGATCTGAACTAATTTGTAGATAAAGGCTAGTATATATCTGCCTTTCCTTCATTTTTTTAGATCACTGCTCAGAGTCCCCTGACAGAATGCAAGGAGACAGCCTTGATTAGATTAGGCCAGATTACATTAAAGGGAATGGTTAAAGCCTTTGGAGCCTCTGGTTTGTAGGAGACACCATAATGGCCTTCCTAGCATCCCCAAATCCTATTAGGTGAGTTAATCTTATTGAAGATTTTAGGTCTGCATAAAGAGCCTTGCCCTCCAGGTGGTCTCTGGCTACCAAGGTAAGCTGATAGACCAACTTTCTTGGTTGTTTTTGTTGGCTTGAAGTGAAAAAAAAAAAGATAACAGTAATTGAAGAAGACAAATTATGTACAGGGAAATAATCTTCAGACTACTCTGGAGTGATGACTGCTAGTGGCTGTGATGGGGTTTCTTTTTCTTTTTCTTTTTATCACCTCTTCATATTTTTAAATCAATAATCAACCAACCAACCAGTCAATCTGTCACAATGTGTCATGTGTCCTGGGTTGGTCTTGAACTTATTATGTAGGCAAGGATGACCTTGAACTGTTGATTCTCTTGTGTCTGTCTCCCTTGTCCTGGGATTTTAGGTATTCATCATCAGGCCTGGCTTATGCAGTGTCGGGAGTGGAACCCAGGGCTTTATGCATGCTAGGCACGTGTTCTGCCAACTGCTGCACAGCCTGAGCTTTCCAGTCTCTCCTTATTAATCTCAGGGTTTGTAGAAAAGAGAGTGAGGAGATAGACATGTAATAGTTGTAAAACTGGCTGTTTTGTATTTATGGCAGATGCAGACGGATGGTTGGGAGCTCTGTTTTTAAGTTCTGTGAAATCATCCCTTATAGCCTCTGTCCATTTTAGAGATTGTCATTAAGACTTGTGGATTGGATCTGGATTATGGCTGAGATACTTGGCTAGGTGCTGTGAATAAAGAATGTTGGCACGCTGGAGTAGGAACATGGCTATGGTTTTCTGAGCATGTGTGTGGATTTATTGTTGAGGCTAGCTGGTTCTTGCCTGTTTATTCATGTGCAATGACCACTTTTTTCTTCTGAAGCAACACATACCTTTTGTTACTTCTCCCCCAATTTTAAATTTATGGATGACTAAGGTTTTGCAATGACATTTTAGTTAACATTCAGTTTTTATTACAGGTTTGTTTTTTGGCAAAAGGAAAATAAAACCCAAGAAATCAGACCAGGTCACTTTGAAGTGTGCTGACTGCATCCACATTAAAGACTTAAAAATTGTGAAAAATAATGGTAAATTTGATAATTGGTCATTGTCGGAGGAAAATTCGGTTAGGTAGAGATACCTTGAAGTGACTATTAAATGTGCTGGCTTGTCTCTCAGAGATGAAAAGGATTCCTTTCAGGGCATCCTTAAAAATTAGGTTCCTTAGTGCCGTAACTAGGAGTGAGTGTCCACCACTGTCCTGTGAATCACATGCTTGCCAGAGAAGAAAGGGAGCCATACCTGGAACAGCTAGTTACTCTGTGAGGGCTTCTGCATCCAGGAGACCAGAGTGGATGATGGAGGTGACATTTTACTAGATTTATGACCTTGGGACTTTCAGTGCCTTGTAGAGCGGAGGCCTTGCGAACACAGGGAACTTGCTGGCATTTGGTTTATGCACACCTGGATTGTATATTTGGATCTGCCTGTTACTTTTCTTAGGCTAAGGAGGGACAGTTGCTGTCCCTCTCTTCATCAATCTCCTTTCTCTGTATGTGTCTTTGACAGAATCTTCTGTAGGCTATGCTGGCCTTGAATTTGCTATGAAGCTGAGAATGACCTCGAACTGGGTCTTCTGGAATGCTGGGATTTCAGTTGTACCCACCATGGTCTGGTTTATGTAATTAATACAGGGCTTTGTGAATGCTAAGCAAGCACTTTACTATCTGAAAGACATCCCAAGTCCTAAACTCAGTTCTTTGCTAAAGAAAATTACATTTACTTTTTTATTGTGTGTGTGTGGGTGTGTATACCAGAGTGTGTGTGTGGACATAGAGGACAACTTGCAGGAGTCAGTTCTCTCCGTCTACTACACGAGTCTGGGAATCAAAGTCAGGTCCTCAGACTTGGCAGCAGGTGCCTTAATCTGATGAGTCATTTCCCTGGCCCTACACTCAGTTCTTTATTTAGCCTTTGTATTGGGGCAGCCCTGGACCTGTCCTGTCTCCAAAGATGAAAGAGCATTTCGGTTATGGGCCAGACTGGGAGCATGAACAGTTATGATTGATTAATAATGGCTTTGATTTGCTTTGAGGAAGAAAAGTGTAACTAGCCCACTGGATGAAGAGAGAGAGTATCTCTAGCACTCCTCTGTATCAAGTATTCAGTGTTCTGTGCCTGTATAGCACTTGTCTTTTCAAGAGCTGGGGTCATGGACAGCACACTTCTTGAGTTTCAGAACATAGTGGAGTGCATGTTTGAAGTCAGAAATGTAATTTTCCCTTAGTAAGATTCACGGCAGTACTCTGCACATGTGTGCACATGCTCACACAGTTGTGGGCTTTTATTCTGACTGTCTCCTTGAGGAGCTGTGGCCCCCTTTTGCTTTCATTGATTCTCCATTGCACACTTTTCAGAGTTACCTTTGTTCAGCAGCAGCTGTGGGAAGAATGTGTGCTTATTTTGTATCTGTGACCTTTACTCCTGCAGTCCCTCTGACCTGAGACTCACCCTGCCTTCCACCTCCTCTTCCTCAGCCCCAGCTTTGTTCTTCTGGGCCTCGTGTGCACACTCCCATAAAAAGGACCTCCTTGCTTCTTTCTGTCTTGGCTTAGAAATGATTTCAGCTAAAGATGTTCCAGGCTTGTTGGAGGCTAAGAAGTGAATTAGAATAAGGAGGAAGAAAGGGACCTATTTAGGAGGAATTTAGACAACTTATGTGTTCTCTTACAGTTTCAGGTACTTTGGAATTATATTTAATGTCAGTTTGGTGGCCTTCTCTAGCTCCTCTTACCTGGCATCTGTGCTCTTCCTTCCAGCCCCACCCCACCCCTATTACTTAGATACACACTCTTTTACTGCCTTTTAATTCTTTTTCTTAGAACAAAGAAATGGAAAGTACTATTCTTGCAGAGGACAGAAGTTGGATTCCCAGTACCTTTGTAGTGTGGCTCACAAAAGTGCTTTGGACCATTCGTGTGCGTGTGCGTGCGCACGTGCACGCGCACACACATTCATACACATACAAATGTACAAAATTTAAAATATTTTGTGTGTGTGCATGTAAGTTCTGGTGTACATGGTATGGTATGGCTGTGGAGGTCCAAGGTCAACGTCCAGGAGTTGGTTTTCTCCACTGTGTGTGCCCTGAGGATTGAACTTCTGTCCTCAGACTAGCATGGCAAGCACTTTTCCTTCCTGAGCCATCTTGCCAGTCCTTTTAAAAGTTTTCTTGATTCGTTCTCACAACAGCAGCTCTTAATCATATTTGGCTGCGTTAGGGCAGATGAAAAGCCATCCTTTTTCCTGGTAGCACTCTGATATCCTGAAGGAAAAGGAGGGCTCAGATCCTTCTGTACACGTTCTGTATACATTCACCTTGACAGATGGCTGTGGTAGTACCTATAGTATTGAGTACTTGAAATGTACCCAACACTGTGACAAGCACTTCACACAAATTATTCCTTATTCAAGCTCGCCCAGTAAAGTTTATGAACTATCGCTGTCTTCATTATATAGATGAGGAAGTTGGTGCTCAGAGAGTTTTAATAACATGCCATTATGTATGTAGCTTGAATCAAGCAGCAGCAATCAAGATTCAAACCAGGCTGCCTGTGCCAGGGACCAGGTCCAACTGCTCAAGAAAAGGCTGGGAGCTTACAGCCAGGATAGCTGGCCTCATGGCAGCTTTCTAACTGGGAAAATTTCTCTCTTGCATCAACAGCCTAAACACTTACTGTCTTCGTATTTTCAGCTCTCTAAGACGAGTGTTTTGGGTTTTTTTTTTTTTTTGGTGATGGAAACTGCATGATTTAAAGCACTAAAAAGAAAAAAAGTTAGGATTGGGCTTTAAGTTGCAGCTCCCCTTTGACTGTACAGTGAAAGGAACGGGCCAGGAGTGCCCCTGCTTCAGGGGCATTAGTTAATTGGGAGAGGTTGTGTCTCTGAGGTTCATTTGTGTTCCAGTCTCTGCAGTAGGTGAGTATCCAAAGGCAGGAAGCCTGTCCCTCTGCAGTCCCATAGGCAGGGTGCTCTCCAGCACCCTCACCAGTTGGCACACCTGAGTAACAATGGGGATGCTTGTTGACCATTTCCCTCTGAAGTCCCATAGGCAGGGTGCTCTCCAGCACCCTTACTAGTTGGTGCACCTGAGTAACAATGGGGAAGCTTGTTGACCATTTGGCACACCACAGCCCAGTAATTAGAAACTGTAAAACAATAATACAGACACGAGGCAAATCCTCCAGTTCATGAAAATAAAAAATCTGTGATCCTGCTTTGTGGCCGAGTGGAAAATCACAACCGGCTGCTCAGACAGCAAAAGCAAATACTTGAAGGTTTTTGGCAGCTGTTTTGTACATATAAAAAGCTCTAGGCTCTGTATCCATTTAGAGGATGCCGTACTTCCATACAAACGGAAAACAACTGCTCCACTTCCTTGATGCGTTCCCCCAGTTTTCTGCAGTGAATCTCAAATTATGAACCCTAGACCAGCAGTAGTGTCAGTGTCATCTGCAAACTGTCTTAGAATTTAGATTCTTGGTTCCTACCCCAGACCCTCTAAACCAGATTCCTTATATGAGGCTGAGCAATTTATGTTTTAATAGATCCCCCCACCCTCACCTACCTACCCCTCCCCTTCCGGCAATGCTTATACACTCTAAATTTACTTTGGGAAACCCTAGGAGCAGGGTGTGAAAGCTTTCTGCTGTGTCAGGAAGTGTGTATGGTTGGCCGCACCCTCACGGCCTCTGCGCTTACCTGGACACTTGCTTAGTTAGGGGAGAAGATTTGAGCAGAGGCTTAGTTCCAGTCTTCTAGAAGTGATTCCTTATTTCATTCCATCTGGCTGTCCTAGCGTAATTAGCCTGGGCAGGCCTATAGGCTGTACTGGACATGGGAGGAGAGGCATGGGACAAAGACAAGAGCTTTGGCAACACCACTGGTGTGACATGTTTCATTATTCTGAACTGTCATGGACTTAGGCAGGGTGGCAACTCTTCTGTAATCCTAGAACTGCCATGGAGGTTGAGGCAGGAGAATTGGTGATTCAAGGTCATTTTGGGCTATATGGTGGGTTTGAGGTTGTCCTCCGTTGTATGAGAACTTGTTTCTACCTACTCCTCCAAAAGAATCCAACAGGGGCAGCAAGTTAGTAAAGTTCTTACTATACACACACACACACACACACACACACACACACACACATGTATATACACATATACACATACATATATATGTATAGATATGTGTGTATATGTATATATGTATGTATATATACATATGTATATATATTAAAGTTCTTACTATATATATGTATGCATATGTATATATATATAAATATATATATATATATAAAATATTATTCTAGCTAGCCCATATAAAAGACACAAAAACCTGGTATTTTATTCATAAGTTGTAAGCATAGATTGGGCAGATTCTATGCTATTCTCACCTATATCCAAATGGTATGCCCCTTGTGACTAACTATTTGAGTCTCTCCTGGGTTGCTTTTGCTCTGTCAGTCTGTCCTCAGGGTACACTTCTCTCAGCCATGTGCTTCTTGACCATCTGTTTAATGGAGACCCCTGCTCTCTCACTCTTCTTTCTCTTTCTTTCCCATGGGGTTTCTTGGGACCCCCTCACTTGATTCTCAGGTCCCACCTTTCTGTCTATGCCCAGTCACAGCTTCTAGGCTTTTATTAACTAATGCCTTTAAATTGGGGAGCAAGGTTTACACAACAAAGCCTGTGTATAGGAGGATGCACTCCTCTGGAGGGCTACCAGGTCTTTGCGGTTCAGAATTTAGCATTTGTATATATATATCAATAGACCAACCCCCAACCCCCAACTCATAGCCATATACACATACAAACCGACACATAGAAGACAGACAAAAAGGTCACAAGAAACTACAATCTGAGAGCTAAACTGTGGAGAGCTTTTCTCTTGTCCTTTCTCTTTCTTGTTCCATTTTTCCTGCCTTCAGTGATTTTGACAGAAGGTTCTTAGCCCCTTCTCTCTTCCTTCCCCCTTGTGGTGTGTACAGCAGTAGCATGGATCCATTTCAGATCAATCATAGGTCCTCCCACTGCTGGCCACAAGATCCCCTGGAAAGGGCTCTTGAGAAATAAGAGCTTGCCACCAGAGTACCATGAATCTTCAACTTGTATTCTCTTAGAGGCTCAGGTTCCTTATAACCCTTACACAGATGCAGTCTCTCTGAGGCTGATAGTCTCTGATGAGGAAGAGAACCTCATACAACCAGAACCACCTATTCTGTGGTTTCCTGGGTTTTATCCAGATTTGCTAATCTTTGCTTACATTTGAAAATGTGTTTATTTTGTTCCATGTTTCCTCCTGCCTTTATGAATGTCATGCTTTCCCGTGACCTTGAAATCAAGAGTATGAGCTAGGGATGTAGCCCAGTAGAGTGCTTGCCCAGCATGGTAAAGCCTTGGGTTCCATGCCTTGCACTGCATATACACGGCATGGTGGCATATATCCAATGTCCCAACATTTTGGAAGTAGAAGCAAGAGGTTCAAAGCTTCAAAGTCACCTTCACTACAGAGTTTTGAGGCCATCTTGTCTAAACAAAACAAAACAATCTAAACAAAAACAAAAACAAAAAACCAAATCAGTTAACCCTGAACAAAACATAAAAAGCCTAGGCCATGCTGGCTTGTAAATGTATATTGAATACTTTGTCTCCATCACCTAGCCTAGCGTGGCAAAGCTGCAGAGATCAGAAGGTAATGGGGACAAATCTGTGTCCTCCCTGACAAGAGAGGAACTGTATGGACAGTGATCTAACTTCATGTTCGTTCTACTTTTACATGGGAGAACCTTCTTGAATTGCTATATTTAATGTTGGGTCCATTACAAGCCCAACACCAAGCTTCTGTAGGCATAGGCAGTTTGGCGGATTCTATTTAAGGGGTGTGTTTCCTCTTAGATTTAGGAGGCAGTAGCTGCAGATTCTCTGTCCGTCTGACTCTCTGTGAACTTGGAGAAGTCAGAGGCTCAGACTGCAGCATTTACCCGCTTGGATCTGGGAAAGATGTCATTGTATAGTAAGAGAAATTGGAGCAGCCAGGACGTTCGTTTTTTTACCAGTGTTGTAGCTGATCTGCTGTCCTCCCCAGCCTGCCCGCTCTTCTTTGTGCTTTAATTAAATACACAGCTGATGATATCAGCTTGGCTCCCCGCTCCTTCAGCTTCCCCTCAGAACAAAAACATCCGGGCAGACAGCGGTGACTATTAAGTCTCAAGACCCAAGCTTTTGCTCATTCGTGGTAATTAAAATAAATCTGCCTAAGCATCATCAAATGCAGATAAAACCTAGGGCTGATTAAAGTTGACCCTCTAATAAACCTGATTTGATTAGGCAGAGCCAGAGGGGTGCAGGGAAACATTCAAGACCCTGGCCATTGACCTTTAAACTGGGGGGGGGGGCGGGGCGGGTTGGGGTTTTTTTTTGATTGTTTCAGTCACAGAGTACTTTGAGAACTATTACCTGTGACAGCTAAAGAACCTGGTTGAAATAAACAGGGGAGACCTGTGGGCTTGCCATTAAGAGTTCTAGTCAGCCACCACCTGGGATGTGCTCCCTTCCTGGACAATCAATGGAGAATGGATTTTGCTAGAGGTCTTGGCCTGGAATGATAATTCAAAAGGATGTTCCCAAACACACACTGGCTTGTTCTGATAAAGTTACAGCAGATGTAGATCTTGAAGACTATTTTCCTTTTAGTGAAAGTCCTCATTTCTTTACTTAGTAACTTTTGACACTTTTAGAATAGCCCAAAGGAAACTCGACTTTTTTCTTTTTTCTTTTTTAATGAAGACTGCCTTGGTCATTTAAGAGAAATTTCTGTAATTGATCATCTCTGGATCCTGTAACCCTAGGCACGCTTCTCTTTTTAGCATTTATCACAGGTTGCCAGTGTACTTTTTATTTTATCTTAGAAGGCAAGCAAATTGACTTATCATTCTTCGTTGTTGTTATGATGTGTGTATGTTGTTGCATGGTGTGTGTGTCTGTATTTACTTGCTGAAGTGAGAGAGCAGGGAACACGATGTTCTGCTCTATCAGCTTTTGCTTTATTTCCATGAGGCAGAATGTCTTCACTGAACCTGGATCTAGGTTGGCAGTAAGCCAGCCCCAGTGATCCTCTTGTCTCTGTTCTCCTCACCCCACTGGGGTTACTAACAGGCATGGTAGACATCTTACTTTTTCACATAGGTCCTGGGGACTCAAACTCAGGTCCTCAAGCTTGTTCAGCTCTACCCACTGAGCCCCCTTCCTAGTCCTTGTCTTAATCATTCTTGATAAAGGCCTAAATGCTTAAATTCCCAGGCAACTAAAGGAAGTTGACAAAGAATAGGCCAGAGGCCTGTTTTTATACATTTGTGAGCCTCAGAGCAATTTTGATATTCTTAAATAGTTGGGGAAAAAATCAAAAGAAGACTATTTCATGACATATGGGAATTATATGGAATTTAAATTCAAGTGTTCATAAATAAGGTCTTATTGGAATACTGCCATAGTTGTTCATTTATGTTATTGTCTTTGGCTACATTTTATGCTAAGACAGCAAAAGTGAGTCCTTGTAACCAAGACCATCTGGCCCCAATAGCCTAAACTATTTACTCTCTGGTCTTTTTCAAAAATGGCTCTGCCTGTCCCTTTCCTCTTTTAGATTACACATGAACTAAATGCTTGCTATTTGAATTATTTCAAGTCTGAATTTGAGTTTTTGGATAGAGTGCTGATCCTAAAAGTGATTGTTAAATATAAAACAAGTGAACGATAGACCTTTTTCTCTTGTTAGCCATTTGTGTTGGTGGCTTGCCCACCCCAACTCCCCGTTTTTGTGGTGTATATCTGTGTGCGTCTGTCTCACTGTCTCTACTTGTGTTTCTCTTTCTCATGTGTGTGTATGTGTATGTATGTGTCTGTCTTCTCTGTCTCTATCTCTCTATCTCTGTCTCTCTCCCTCTCTCTCTGTCTCTCTCCCTCTCTCTCTCTCTCTCTCTCTCTCTCTTTCTCTCTCTCTCTCTCTCTCTCTCTCTCTCTCATGTGTGTATGTTATGCATCAGTTAGTACACATGCATCACCTCCTCCAAGAATGAGCAGTAGGAAGGGATGGAGTGTGTGAACCTCTGTCCTTTGGCCATGGCATGATCATTGAATTCATGAACTCTCAGTGAGTATGATTACCTACACAGGACTGGAGCCTATTAACATTCCATCCTGTTCTCTAAGAGCCCACGCTGGTCTGGAACTGGCCGCTGTGTAGCTGATGATGACCTTGACCTTCTGATTGGCATGTCTGTGCTTCTCAAGTGCTGGGGTTACAGGAGTGAGTGCACCATCACATCCTGTAAATGTGGTGCCAAAGGCTGAACCCAGGGCTTGTGTGTGCTGGTGAAGCACTCTCCTAACCGAGTCACATCTGTGGCCCTGTCTTTCTGTTTAACCTCACTGTGCAGAGCTAGATACAAGCGCTTGGGTTCCCCAAAACACCGGGGAATAAGTCTCCTTTTCCATGCACTCGAAGGAACCGTGCAGGAAGGCTGTGGTTGCTGAGTCTCCTGCCTCAGCTCAGGAGCAACACTAGAATAACTGGGAAGATTCCTGCACGTGTAGCCAGTCTTTTTTTGACCTCAGAAAATTGAGAGAAGTAGGCCGAAAGCTGGAAAAGATTGATTGGTAAGCTACAAAGACTGAAAAGACATTTTCTTGAAGGTGAACTTGGCTTATCAAAATATTATGAAAATTCCAAAGAAAAGTTGAGCTGGGTTACCAAGAAAATGCCAGGAGGGAAAAATCTTAAAAATGTAGAATTTAAAAATGGAAGGCTAGTCTTTTTGACAGTTTCCCATTTCATGAATTAAAGGATGTACCTGGATGTGGGGAAGTGTTTGAAACCTCCTCCGGCTGTACTTCCCAACTACAGTCTCCTTCCCTCAGTCCTGCACCTTGGCCACCTGGTTTTGCTGGTAGCTCACCACCACCACCCTGCCAGTACACGTAAACCATTTATAACTTTGTCCATGCTAGCGAGTGGTCTGGTAGCTTTGTTGTAAACTTCTATGGCCTAGGGCCCAGAAGGAGGGAGAAGAGACATTCAAAAAACCCCCAACACTCATGTTTTGGGGTTCTTTTTAAAATTTTCATTGCAGTGTGTATTGGGATATGTCCATTTGACATATGGGTGGGCAAATGCCATGTGTGTGTGTTTGGAGGTCGGAGGACAACTTTGTGCAGTTGGTTCTTTTCTCCTCCATAGTTTCCCGAGACCAAGCTTCAGTCCTTATGCTTAGACAACAAGCTCTTGACATGCTGAGCCATCTCACTGGCCCCGTTGTGGGTTTTCATAAGTGTCATTAAGGCAACAACATTCTATAGTTTAAGATGGGTTAGGGTGCTCTCGAATTACATGAACAAGGATGTCTGTGGCATTAAAAAGATGCTGCAGCCCTGTGTGTGATTATTGTGTCTTCCGTGCGGAAGCTGTTCTGGGGAAGGCGTGCCTTGGCTAGCTACTTATCACCTGTAATGGTTCTGTACGACTGTTCCAGCTGTGCGGTGCTCACGGAGTAGCAGGAGGGCGGGAGAGCGTACTCATGATCTTGAAGGGGGAGTCTCCTGAGTGTTTGCAATTGCAGTGATTTGACATGTTTTCACAGATTTGTCAGAGAAGGTACTTCTTTTCTTTGCTCCTAGTATCTTGTTCTAAGGCCAAACTGCCTCCACTTCCACTGTCTGAGTATGCTTTTTATTTTAATCTACCTGTTTCTGTCCTCACTGGTTAAGCAGTAGGGTCTTGAGCATGCCTCGCTTGACCACTGAGCTATTGAGCTCAATTCTTTTTGTTTGTTTCAGTTTATTTTTTATTTCTTAAAAATTAAAACAACTAATTTATTGTGTGTGTTTGTATGCATGGGCCTTGGGTGCATGCATGGATGACAGAGCACTCCTTGAAGGAGTTGGGACTCTCCTTCTACTGTATGGGTCCTAGGAATCCAACTCAGGTTGATGACTTGGCAGCAGGCACCATGAGCCTGTGAGCCATCTCACTCTCTCTGGCATTTTCGTTTGTTTTCAGTTTGAGTTGGTCATAGTAATTTTTATAAGACTCTTAATTAGCTGGCCTTGAACTTTGATCTTCTTGCCTTAGCCTTTTAAAGTAGCTGCAAATCTAGACCTGAACCTAACTTTCTTTTTAAAGAAAATTGTTCCTAGTAATAATCAAAGATATTGAGGTCCCTTGTTTTCTATATGTGACTTTAGTATCGTGTAGGTGATGGAAAAATAAATCCAGTGCCATTTGAAAGTAATTGCTTCCTGAATGAGTCTGCCGTTTATTACATGGGACAAGGTTGCTCTTAAGCCTGATTTTTATGTGTTCTCAGGGTCTTTGCGGTAGTGATAACCTCTGAAGCAGGGTGCTCTGTCCCATTGGCATGCTGGGCTGGACAACTCGTTGTGTGGGGTATGCTTTGTACTGTAGGGATATTGAACAGCATCCTGGCTCATTTAACACCATAGCGGCCTTTACTGCGTCAACCACAAATCCATCCAGGCCTTGCCTTGAGAGCAAGATTACCTGGCTGAGAATTATTGCCTTAGACTGTAGGGGACAGTCTGAAATCAGAAGTCTGTCGTGAATCCTAAGGGTCAAAGTCTGCATTCATATGGTGTGGTCCTTTAAAAACATCCCTCAAAGCAGTGACTAGAGCATATGTAGTTTATTGAAATTCCTGTGTAATCTGTAAGTAAGTACCGTCTTAGCCTTAGCTCACATTGAAAAGGAAGGTTTGAATTTTCTTATGTTAAAAAAGAAGTTTGTAGTAAAATGTCAAAATTCCCCAAGTTTCTCCCAAACCTCACATTTTATGATATTAGTTACAACAGGTATTTTTATAGAATTATAGATCTCAAGAGCTGAAAGTTTAGGGCGCAAGACGGCTTAGGAGGCTTTAAAAGAGGGACACTTTTCATGTGAGCCTGACAGTGTGAGTTCAGTCTCCAGAACCCATATGGGAAGGAGAGAACTGAGTTCTGAAATTATCTTCTGACCACTAGCTGTGTTATATGTGTGCCTGAACACACAGGCACACTGACACAGACAGTCCTCCCCCATATACATATATTGAATCATATATACACATGCACAATGATAAATACTAAAAATTTTATTTTAAAAAGTTGAAAATTTTTGGTTATTTAAGTTACTTTTGGTTTCATCCATTGATATTTCCACAAATGGATCAAGTCTGATAAAAAAGATTTGCTTTTTTAAGACATGGATGTTATTAAATGGCTCTATTTACAAAATGTATGAGAACATCCTTTTATAAAACTGTTTACTTTGCTTGGTGACTAGATTCAGGTGACAGTTGCCTGCCCTCTAAGCGTGTCTGTTTGGAATAAGGTTTGTGTTAGTATTTATTTTAACATGTGCTTGCTGCTGTGGGCGCTCCCATTGTCAAACATCTTCATGGTCTGCTTCTTTAATTAGGGAAACTTTGACCTTCCAGAGAGCCTTAGTTGATATATTGGGATTAAATTAGTAAGCTATTTCAGCTGGTTTTTAATCACAAATCAGTAGGGACTTACTATTCTTTTGGCCTGGGAAAGAGGTAGCTAAGAGAGAAATGTAATAACTTTTATGGGTTTATGTGCTTTACATGTGATGTGCCCAACCAGAAATAACAAGATATACAGCAGATGTCAAGGTACCAGCTAATATAATTACACTAGGGATCATTTTCACCATTTGAGTTGGAATTACATTGAACTTATTTCTTCAGCCCTAACAGGATTTGGTAGAGTTGGTTCAATTTGAATTGAAGGCTGAGATGAATTGCTCACACTTGTGTCTTTACGGGCAAGCTTAGATTATGGATACCTTCTGTATTTTAGAGTTTGATAGATTGTCAGGCTCATATTCAGATTCATAACAAGGCTCAACTGGATGGAGGAAGGTGTACTTCAGTTAAATCTAACAGATTAGCATGCTTGGAAGAGATTAGGGACTCTTGTCTCTAAACCAGGTCTGAAGGTATTCTGATTAGACACAGTGCTATTCTTAAGCAGTATTGGAAAAGTCGGGCCTCCTAGCTTGAGCTAAAAAGATAATTTTGCATGCATGAAAATATTTGACAGAGGGTGTGAACCATGCTTATTTTGGCAAACAAGTTGATCCCAAGATGAATCAAACATATTTCAGTGAGGAACAAATTGAAATACTCGAGGATTTGTCTTAGATACTTAAACTTATATTTTATCCTGTCTTCAAGACTTATGCTGGTGTCAGGTCAGTATCTCACACACAGTAGGGATGGTAGGCCTGGTCTGCTTTTGCTTTTACACTCTGAGTCCTGTCACAGCAGAAAGGTTGTAGTGAAGGTGTTTACTTCATGGAAGATTTCTATAAAGAACAGCTTTTTATAAAATTCAGCACATGGCACTGTTATCATTTCTAACACAGGGAGATCGTTTTCAATTTTGCTATCAAAGAAAAATGACAAATAGAGAATGCAAGAAAACCCAGATGGACTCGATGCATTAGGAGCTGGGCATGCATATTTTGTGTCACATATTAGCATTCATTAAGTCAAAAAGGGAAAAAAATGAGCTTTTCCTACATGCATTAAACCAATAAGGCTGGCGAAGTTCCAAGCTAACTCTTGTGGATTAATTGTTTTATAACTGTTTTAATTAAAATTGTTCAGTATATGATTAACCTAAAAGTTTTAATTTTTACAAAACTGTTGAGCAAACGAGACATTAATATTTTACATTAACTGTGGTGATACTGCTGTGGTTTTCAAAGCGATGCTCGTTCAAGTAAAACATGGCAAGTGGTAGATAGGAAGCTCTCTGCACAGGACTTTACTAAAAATACCGTGATTCTGGAGCCCTGCCTGCAGGTGAGCATTGGTTGCCCACTGCTTGTGCTCCACCAAGGAGGTGCCAGTTACCTGTCATGGTTGTCATGGTGAGGTTAATAGTGTGTCAGGGATCTACTCCTTAATGTCCATCTCTCCTGTTGGCTTAATGGTAATGTTGGTAGAGCACACAAGATCCTAAGATTGTAAGGGGCTGGCCAGGGTTGGAGGTCTTGGGATTACTGGTAGTAAATTCTGTGGTTTTGATTTATGTGACAGGGACAGCTGTTAACTCTGGAATCAGAGGGGAAGATTAGGAAGGCTTGAATGGATGATCACCTTTATTTGCCTGAGGTTCTTTAGGTAGGCACCATCAACTTTGACAAAACCACAACCTCTTTTGCAAAAGCCACAGCTGACCCCAGTGAAGTTGTATTGTGAGTAGTTGTGTGCAGCTATGGCTTCTCATATACAGATTTGAATTCGTTCTTTCCATATCCCACTTCCTCTCCAGACGCCTTTGTCCTAATCTTTTTAACTGAGGAGAAAGTCTCTCCTTTAAAAATTTTACCCTTACCTCACTCCGAGGGGTTGTGTCACAGTACCATAGAAATTCAAGATAATGGTGTTATTTGAACCCCACAGGAGCGCGCTGGAAAAGATAAGATTAGCGGTGCTCAGTGGGAAGGATTATGATAGAGCTTAGCCTGTCCTAACTGTCTAGATATGATCAGCCCTGGATGGTACCAGGCTGAGATCACCTATTAGATCCCGGGACACTTGACACAGGGTCTTTGTTGCAGAGATATCCATGGAACCTGGGGTGTAGTTTCAGAACAGCAGCAATGTGTCTGTCTATCCTGCACCTGTAGTCATGCTATGATCTTGAGAGACTGTAATCTGCCCAGACGCCTAGCCATTTCCTGATTCTGTCTCTTTCTTACCGCGTCTAGTTGTTTTCGTCTAGAGTCACAGATTCCTTGCTGGCCTTTCTCTCTGTGCTATACTCCTTCTCCTCCCAAACCCCTTATGTTTATCTTTTACAGTACCAGACTCCTAATACATGATTCATATATTCAGTATTTACAAGTAGTTGATAATCAGAGTACAATAATAGATCTTAGTCTTGTACAGGCTGCTGTATTTGCCAGAAATCTGTCTTTGCACAAGTGATTGAGATAAGTGGTTTATCAGGTATGTTGCCATCCTCTCATTTCTTTAAACTCTCTTGAGTTCTGTCATTTGCATGGAGTTGGATCACTAGAAAAGCACATGGCTTGGATGGAACAGTATCCCTGTGATGGAGTTTGGAACGCTGTGCCTTGGTAAATACAGAGGAAGAACACTCAGTTTAAAATTTCAGTATTTGAAAGTCAGAGATTTCTGTCTCTCCAAAACCTTAAAAGGAATCTCTGCTCTCTCTCTCTCTCTCTCTCTCTCTCTCTCTCTCTCGCACGCGCACGCATGTGTGTGTGGGCACAAGGGGGTGGTGTGTGTGTGTGTGTGTGTGTGTGTGTGTGTGTGTGAGAGAGAGAGAGAGAGAGAGAGAGAGAGAGAGAGAGAGAGAGAGAGAAACACTAATGCTAGAGGTTAGCCTTAGATGTCATTCCTGAGCCATTCATCTTGGGTTTTTAGACCAGGGCTGTCCTTGGGAACTGGGATTGATTAGACTAGGCTATTTGGCTAGTGTCTCCTGTCTCCATTTCATTTGCATTGGGATTACAAGCCCATGCCCTAGCAGATCTTTTTACTTTGGTTCTGGGGATCAAACTTAGCCCCTCAGGTTTGCAAGGCAAACAGTTTACCAATTGAGGCATCTTCCTGGTTCCAAATCTGGTATTTTGATGCTTCTTATACATATCCACATATATATACATATCCACATGTGTGCATACATATATACATATATATATACACATGTATGCATATGTACAGCACATGTATATACATATACACTAAAATGTCTGCACATGACATAGATTATAAAGAACTTTTTTCTAAGAAATTGATGCCAGAAAAAATTTCTTCCTATAGATCAACATGCATTCATTTTTCTTTCTTTTAAAAAAATTATCTTTATTCTTAATTTGATGCATATGGATGTTTTGGAAGACACTGGATCCCCTCAAACTGGAGTTACAGTTTTAAGCTGCCGCATGGGTGCTAAGTATTGAACCTGGGTTTTATGCAAGAGCAGTTGAACTAATGAGACTTTTTTCTTTCTTCTTAAATGTTTTTTGAATAAACTCATCTATCATTACTCCGTAGAACTATTACATTTTCAAAGAAACCCTAGATTTCATTTAGCAACTTTAGATTTCTTTAGGAAATTTTCCCAGGTCATACTTATTTTTATTGTATGTGTTTGGCATGCATCTCTCTGTCCATCTCCTTGTAGCCTGGAGTGCATGTCTGTGTACTACATTTGTGCCAGGTACTTGGTGGAAACCCGAAGGAGGGCATCAAGTCCGTGGAACTATAGTTATGGATGCTTGTGAGCTTCCATGTGGGTACTGGGAATTGAACCCCCGTCCTCTGAAAGAATATCCAGTGTTCTTAACTGCTGAGCCATCTCTCCAGCCCCAGGTTTCCATTTGCAATACAATAATAGTGACCTCTGTTGAGATAATCTGTTCAATTGTGAGGTTGGCTCATCTATTTCCTGACCTTCGTGATACATTTCCTAGGGAGACTGTTTTGTTCATCACCGGCAGAGGACAATAAGACATTAAACTCCAGCTTGGTAAATCAGTGGGTTTATTGGGGTTACATAATTATTGCCCTGGTGGCTACAGCAGCTGTATCATTGAAATGACCTGTGCACTGCATAGCTGAGGATTCTGCATGGCGGAAAACTGCAGTGCTGGACTTTCCTGCCCCATGTGCAGGAAGCTATAGCTCTAAAGAGGCCCTTCTCCCTCAAAAGTTGCTTATTGCTTATATAGCTAGCCTTGGAGGGGCCAGTGAGACCTGCCTCTTGTGAGTTTCATGACCCCCAGGCCTTTCTGGTCCCCCCAGATTAGACTATTCCAGTCCATAGGAAACAGTTCCACAGCTCTGCCCATCTCCTGTAGCCTGGAGTGCATGTCTGTCTTTCCATAGAAACTGCTGGTCGTGTTCATTGGTGAGGCAGCTGTACTTTTCTCATCCGCTTTTCTGATGCGGTGTGTTGCAAGCTTCTCAACACACTACCCATGTGCTGTAAATCTTTTATTGTTCAAGTCTTTTTTTTTTTTTTT
>NW_022196905.1:126251979-126345151 GCF_008632895.1 Mastomys coucha | reverse complement strand
CTGAGATTTAGTTATTGTTGCAATTGACTGCATGGCAGCCCATGGCAAGCAACAAATGAGTGTTTAAACGGTGTGTTTTTTAACAGATGTACCCATGCAGGTGGGCACAACAGCTGCTGCACGTTGGGTGGAGGGGCCAAATGGTTCCAGATACTCTGTTGTTTGGCCAGCTCCTTTTCTGTGACTATAATCTGACTCATTTTTCTTCTGTCAGATTTTGTGACTCTGTTTTATTTCTTTTTGAAACATGCAAGCAGTGTGACTTCCATTTGGGGGATGTTAAATTTGAGATCACGAAGCAAGCTGTGATTATAGGGTAGCTTAGTAATTCCCAGTAATCATCACCAAATAATATTTTCTGGAAGTCCTCTGTGTATAAAGCTTACCTTCTAAAGTGCATGTGGGGCATGCCATACATCCCGGGAAAACAGTAATCATGGCTGGCCCACTCTGAAGACGGCTCAAGGAGGGGGATTCCAATGATCCAGAGCAGTGAACTTTAGCACATGGTAATCTGTGTGTAGATTCCTTGCCTGTCAAGATGAGCACATATTTTCATGAACCCAGTAGCCAGTGTGCTATGATTCCTTGCAAAACCATTAAGATTACCATGTGAAATTTGGCTCAGAAAGTCAGCTTTTAATTTCTTTTTGTCCTATTTATGTAAACTTTTGGGACATTTAAAGCAGATGAAGAAAGAGGATTGACTTGATACATAATGAAAGAGATACCAGAGTCACGTTCTTCTTAAAATATGAATTAAAAACAGTTCCCCCTGTAAAGACTTTGCTTTTCCTTTTCACATATGTAAAAACCAATTTTTTGTAGTATCAGTTAACATTGAACTCAGGATAATAGCTGGGGATTCACTGGTAAGGGAAAGTTAAGGGGCCACTTGGGGCCTCTTAGGATATATTAGCCATGGCTATTGTTACAGTACTGCTTAGTTCTTTATTCTGCAAAATAGACAATTTATAGCTGTATACTCCACTGTAGGTGGTATCTTAATGTGTTGTATGGTTACTGGATAAAAGATTCAATGATGCTCTCAAATAACAGTGGAAAAAATGTTATTAGTACTCTTTCCTGTGATAATCACTGTTTTACATAGATCTTCCCAGTATTTGGGGACATATACATATTCAACGTATATTGTCATGATTCTGATTTTAATAAAGCCATGTATTTTTGGTTTTGCTATGTTTAGGCGTGAAGTTTTGGGAATCTAAATTTAATAGCTATTTAGAATACCACTGTTTAAACATACCATAATTTTATTTCTGCAAAATCCTCCTCCTTTATATTTTTCTAATATTTAGATATTATGAAGAGCTTGTTTGCCCCGAAAGTCTGTAAAATAAAAGAGGCTAATTTGGCCCCATCTTTATATAATAAAATTTGGGAGATAAGACATTGTTGGCTTAAACAATTATTTGAATTGAAAGATGATTTTTTTTTTTCTCTTTAAGAAAACCGAGTGAGGCACTGTGGTGTATACGTATCATACTAGCATTTGGGAAGCTGAGGCAGGAAGGCTGAGTTTGTCTCAAAAACAAAACAAAGCAAACAACAACAGTAAACAAAACTGAAAGCTGTTTTCTCCTCTCTGTGTAGTAGATATGTGTTTTATGAATGAGAGTTGGCACTCATATCTTATTGATGACTGAGAAAAATTTCTATCCATTTACCCAGTGAGCTGACTTACTAAAGACTGTTTATGTGCAAGTTCTTTGTTCAGGTCTGAAGATAAGCCATTGAGACCTGGTTGCCCGCTTTGTCACCTGGGGTCATGATGCATCGTGATCTTGGCCTGTCCTTAGCCCACACACTCTTGTTTATGGATCCTAGTCTTTCTGCTGGGTTCCTGTGCTGGAATCAATGTTTTTAAACAAGTCATTTAGAAGCACATGCACCATAGAGGCTTCCTTCTCACTTGCCTTCCCCAGCCTCTTAACTCCCAGGCAATGAGTAGTTCTTCAAGATTGAGTCCTGGAATTCAGAGCTCGGTGGGCAGGATCTGTTTGCAGCAGACATGGAAATGACCTTTTCATTCAGTGTGAGTGCTCAGTATGAGCTGCGTGTTCACCCTGCTCTCATATAGCTAAAATCTCTTCCAGCTGTAAAATTCTTTGATTTTTTTTCCCCCATGGTATTTAGGCCCCTGGAGATCCTAATACTGAATCCTTTCTCAAACATTAAATTTCTAGTAAAGGTAAAGGATTGTATTCCTCTTTTTTGATATACCACTTGACTTTGTGGTATAAATATAGACTCGAGAATGAAAGAAAGAAACAAAGTGCATTTGTGCACTCCAGGACAACAGATGGGAATTGAGAGAGTGTCTGTTCATCTACAGAACACAAAACTAGTTACAGGATGATCTTTACCCACTCTTTCATAAAAAGGGAAGAAAAAGATTTGTTTTATGATTTTTATTTGGAAAGACATTTACTATGACTCTCATGTCCAGATGGGAATATGCTTGCTTAGAAAAGCCAGTGGAAACCCAGAAAACACCATCCATGATCCGATCAAAATAAGGAAAGCATAACTTTCTCTTTTAAAGGTAGAATCTTCTGGGAAATTAGCTGAAAGTTCCTTCTCTAAGAAAAATTTAAGAAGTCTTTGGCTAAAGCAACACCCCCAGGTTGCACAGTGGATCATAATTAAGCATTCTGGTAGTCTGTTCTCACATGCACCGTCTTCTGCACGCCTCAGGTAGAGGGGCATCAGGAGGTTTTTTTTTACAAGCCAAGAGCCATTACTTATGCAATTTTGAACAAATCACTTAGGAAACTTGTTTTTTCTTCGTCTGTCGAACAGAGCACTAGCTCCTCTTATCCACCCTTTTTTGTGACATTGCTGTAAAGATTAAAGATATACATCTGATAAAGGTGATACAGGTCTTGATAAAGAAGGAATGACTAATAAAAAAAATCCATGATTCTTTGGCTGCTGCTCCAAGTGTGTGGATGTACGTGCATTTGTGTGCATAGATTTCTCTATGACCTTATACACAACAGCCTCATACCTAAGAGTATATGTGTTTCAGTATATGTGTTTCAGAAGGCTAAAGTTTGTACAACTTGGAGTGAAAGTATAGTATAAGGGTATAGGGTTGGTAAATATCTCAGTTTTTTTTTAATCTTTTTTAATCAACAGTAATGAATGATCTAGGATACCTAGATTTTTTTTTTTCAAGACAGGGTTTCTCAGTGTAGCTCTGCCTGTCACTCTGTAGACCAGGCTGGCCTTGAACTCAGAAATCTGTTTGCCTCTGCCTCCCAAGTGCTGGGATTAAAGGTGTGCGCCACCACTACCCGTCTATAGCTAGATTTTTTTTTTAAATCCATCTTCCTTAAGGTTCTTTGATTGCAGAGGCAGTTTGAGTATAAAGATTGCTAGTTACTGAGAAACTTCATTGCATTTTACTTTATATGGAGCCATTGGGTTTAAAACCTAACTTGATTTACAACACAGGTACATTGCTCAAAAACTGAACTCAGGGAAAGGAGCCTGTGCCACAAACAGCTGCTAGGTATGCTGGCTCACATCTGTAATCCTAGTACTTGGGAGGCAGAAGCGGGAAACCTGCTAAGACTCTAGCTTAGGCTCCAGTTTGAGTTTCAGGCCAGCCTGGGCTATATAGTGGACATTATGCATAAGGAAAATCCGGTAAAACTATATGAAGGCTTGCTAGTAGAAGCAGGGCAGAGTAGAGTCTTCTGCAAGAGGTAAGGGTGGGTTCACAGAGGCCAGAATAAAGAGAATGGTTGACTTTTCCTTGAGAAATTGTACTGGTGAGGGTGAGGCCATAAACTGTCTCTTTAGTTAATACCCATCAAAACATACGGTAGTGATTTGTTAGATGGTCTTTCACTGCATAGTAATAACATCACGAGAGACCTTGACCCCAGAAAGAGCAACCTTGCACAGAGTCCACATCTTGTGTTCTACATAGGCAGCCCTGAAGGGCTTCCTGAGAGCCAAGGATGGCATTTAGAATGGCAGTAGAGATGATAAGCCACCTGTCCTCGGGCAGTCTCCCACAAATTCTCTTCATCCCAGCTGGAGCTGGCATCATTTCCTATGATGTTTCCCATGATACTTTGTGCAGTTAACTGGCCAGCATCCCAGGAACCCAGGACTGAGATCCCACTCTTCAGAGTTAAGTGTCTCCTCTCCTGGCATTGTCTTTTTCTTGGTTCTGGCAGGTCCGATGTTAAGATTTGTTGAGCGGTGAATTGATGCTGTTCTTTGTTGGAGAGGGCAGCTAAATGCCAGTTGTGATTTTTGTTCTCTAGCTATGCTAGGAACCACGGGGAATTTGTAGGCTGCCAGCAACTCATTCTGTATTAGCTATTGGGTGACTGACTGCTGCTGCGGTTGCAGCACTCAGAACAACTGAATTCAGACCCATTGTATCTTTAGAATTTGTTGCTAGAGAATCAAATCATTGCTAAGTGCTTTCATCAGGTAATTCATTCTGGGCCCTTACCTTGCTTTTATGTCTCTTTGTTACTATATTGTACATCCGTTAAAAAAAAAATGAAGTCCTCTCAAGGACCATGTGTTTTTAGAAGCTGGGATTGTGTTCTGTGCTTTATTGGAACACAGAAGGAGACTGTCTGGTTAAGGCAAGAGATTGTGGTGCTAAAAAAGGAAGTTGGCAGGTCTGTCCCTGGCACTTTGAGTAAGAAAAGCAAAGGAATGACAGGCTGGCTGGGGATTCTATTAAAGGGAGGCCTGGTCCTCACATGACCCTGTTCCCTGAACCTAGAAGGATGATCTGTCTACGTGGCAGTCACTCTAGGGAGCTAAAGACAGACCTGCTCTGCTTTCTGCCACTTCTGTTTAGCAGCTTAATGGAGAGACAGGAGCTTGTTAAGGAGTAATCATGAACGCTGTGGCGATTACCTCCTTCACTTAGCCAGAAGCCGGCCTTACTAAGCATACGCAGCCAAGTTTGTATCCACACAAATTGTTTGTCAGGAGAAGAAAGATTCTTATTACGAATTTGGCCCTGGGATTAGTTCAGAGTAGGACAGGTTCTGTGTCCTTGTCCATAGCTTTATTGGTGCAAAGGTCTTAGGATAATGAAGTTATTTCAGCTGTTTTTGCATCACTTTCTAGTCCTGCATTTGTTCCTAAGGCCAGAGGGACAGATATAGTCCCTTAGGCCAGGAACGAAAACCTGATGTTCAAACCCACAAGCCCCAAGTAAGCAGGGCTTATGCTGGTTGCATGTTGCATTGTTTCCAGCAGATTTCAGAGATGCTTTCCAAGTTCTTAAGTAAGCTCACATCCCTCCCCCAAATATAACAATTCCCAAATATGAAATATTTGTAACATACTGCACATGTTTTATCAACCTACTTACTTAGTGATAAAATGAAATAGGATCAGAAAGTCTTTTTTTTTTTAGATTTATTTTATTTATTTTATGTATATGAGTACACTGTAGCTGTACAGATGGCCATGAGCTATCATGTGTGTGGGAATTGAACTAAGGACCTCTGCAGGCCCTGCTCGCTCCAGCCTGTCTTCAGATGCACCAGAAGAGGGCGTCTGATCTCCTAACGGGTGGTTGTGAGCCACCATGTGGTTGCTGGGATCCAAACTCAGGACCTTCCGAAGAGCAGTCAGTGCTCTTACCCACTGAGCCATCTCGCCAGCCCCAGAAAGTCTTTTTTTTTTAATCAGTATTTTTTATTCTTTGAAAGTTCCATACATTCATACCATGCATATTAATCATATTCATCTACCACTACCTCCTTCTAATTCCCTCAATGCTACCAACCCCTTTTCCCTCACAGCTTCATGTACTCTCTAAACTTTTTCTTTGTTATCAATAATCCTCAGTGCAGTTGGTGCTGCCCATACACACGAGTGTGTGATCATCCACTGAGGCATGACTAATCTGCCAGTGGACACATCTCCAAAGAAGAATGACTCTACCCAACCTAGGGGCCACCAGCTGCCCATAACACCTCTGCTAGGATCTGACCTTGAGAGCCCCGCCCCTATTCATGGTGGAATTTTGATTGGCTCGGCCTTGTGCAGGTAACCACAGCTGCCCTGAGTTGATGTGTCATTAGCATCTCTCAACTCTCTCCTCTGCATCCGCTGGCTCTTAGATTCTTTCTGCCCTCTCTTCCATGAAGTTCCCACTGACCAGAAAGCCTTATTCCTGTTTTGTAAATAGAGACTCAAAGGCATAATTAAAGAGTGACAGAGATGGACCAATGTGTCTGGGACAAAGGCTGAAAAGAATGCCATTTCATCCTCCTGATAAGTACAGTACTAGGGTCCTGTACTTACTGTTTATGGAGCTTCTTCATGTCAGAGATCAAAAGCAAACTCATGAATGATTCTTAGAATAGACAAGTAGAAGATATGTTTACCAGATATCTTGTCTGGAGTTCTTGTCCTTTGCTATGCCTGTCACTGATTAGAGGTGGAGCAGCATAATGGTGTAGACACTGACTGCCTGTACTCAGCTGTCCCCATCTGTGAAGTGGGCATGGATGGTTGGCATTTAACATTAGTGCATCAAGCCGTCTGAATCTCTTATGGTGCTGTGTCATTGTAAATACTCAGCAAATGCTGCTTTTGTTCTGATTTCCATAATGCTTTCACTTTTGTAGCTCAACAGAGGAAAAAAAATTTTTTTCTGTTCTGGAAGTCTTAACTGAATCTAGTAAGACTCTGGTATTCTGACTCCTATAGAGTAGTCCAAAAATGAGACCCCAGCTGTGTGTGTATGTTTGTGTATGCATGCATGTGTGTCCATGTTCACCCTATATTACTAGATGAGAAGCTAGTTTTGCTGTTGGAACTTTTTAGAATTTCATGAAACGTGCAAGTGAATGTGAGTGCCAGAAGAGAATGTAGGATCCCTGGAGCTGCAGTTACATGTTGTTGTGAACTGTTCAGTATGGATGCAGGGAACCAAACTCTCTTTTGGAAGAGCAGTTTTACACACTTGTAATTGCTTAATCATCTCTCCAAGCTCAAGGAGTGTGTGGGTGGGTGGGTTGCGGGAGGGAGAAACTGAAATCTTCACCTAATGTACCTTGTCTTGACAACCAATAGTATTTAAGGCTTTTTAGTAGGCTAGCCTGTATATTTCAACTCTCCAGGATTCTTTCTACATCAGTCACAATGACGTATTTTGGTCATTTCTGAGGGTGGGTTTAATTCTTATAGGATGTGTGAATTTGTGAACACGCTCATATTGTAGAAGATTGCCATCATCTTGGAAAGACTACAGGTTAAGAGCACTTAGGGAGTAAAAGTTTATGTCTGTTACCTTATAGTTTTGAGGCCTACCTCTTTGCTGGTGAAGGTATATTGTTGCGCTGGAGTTGGATATGACTGCTGAAGGGAGGATGGCGTGGAGGTTCCAGTGCATGCATAGCTAAGAAGCTGAATCAGCAATCCTTACACTTAGGCTGCAATGCTCAGCACTGTTTGTACTTACTGTGAAGGATGCCATGAAATTCTGGAAGTATTTATTCTTATATTGATGTGTGATACAACCTTCCAGCACACTGAATAGAACTGAGGCATTGAGAAATCAATATCACCAGTTGGACAGCTGTAGGTGGAACTTTGGGACTGTCTGTAACTGCCTTTATAGACTTTAAGTCTTCATCTTGGGAGTTAGTATCCCTCAACACATCTTTTTCTTTCCTCTCCCATGAAATCACTCGCTTTTAACTCACTCTCTGTCTCCCCTGCCCTGCAGTCTTGATCTGGCACAGGCTTGTCTTAAGCTCATGATCCTCCTGCCTAAGCCTCCAGATCACACCTGGTTTCTTTGAATTCTCTTTGCAGCTATGCAAAATTCTTTATGCCAAAGAAAGGCCGTATTCCAGTTTGCTCTTTCAAAATTTTACATGTAGAGCTGGGTGTGATGACACACACCTGTGATCCTAGTACTTAGGAGGTAGAGGCAGGAGAATTCAGAAGGTGAGGGAAGGCCAGCAGGCAGAGCAGGTACCGCTTTCCCGCTGTACAGCACCTACATACCCTACCCCTACACCCTTTTCTCATTCTTGAAACTTTTCTTTTGAGAAATTATTTTGAAACTACATATAATAGTGGATTTCTCACTTAGTACTTTTTCTTTTAAAGGTATAAGGTGTTTTTAGGAAACACAATTTCTCATCTCCCATTTAAATAACTATCATGTACAGTTTTGGTGCTAATTAAGGTCTATTTCTTGAACACTCAAAGCTGATGGACAATTCCCAAACAGGGATTGAAAATCTACTCTATTTTGATGCATTCTTAAATCGAGTTTTTTGTTCCTATGTGGTCTAGTTTGCTTTCTGTTGCTGTGATACATACCATGACCAAAAACAACACTGGGAGGAAGGTTGCAGGTCACAGTCCATCATCAAGAGAAGCCAAGGCAGGAACTTGAAGCAGAACAGAGGCAGAAACCATCAAAGAACACTGTTTACTGGTTTGTTTCCTCTGGTTTTCTCAGCTAGCTATGTTACATGGCCCAGGCCCAACTTCTTGTGGATGGCACTGCCCACAGCGGGCTGCATCCTTCTTCATAAAATAGTAAATAAGATTATGTCTCACAAACATGGTCATAACATTCTCGTCTGAGCAGTTCTTTACTTACAGTTGTTTTAGGTTTGTGTCAAGTTGAGCCTAACTATGACAGCAGGTCTCCTGGGGGGTCTAAGGGAGCTTGCTAGTTATAGTAGAGTGTGCAATGCTTTTCTGTATTATACTTCCATTATAAATAAGGAGAAGGAGTTCTGCAGAAATGAGGTGCTGTTTGCCCAGTGTTAAAATTTAGTGTTCTTCTATTGATCTCTGTTACTCTATTTTGACTAAAAGTGATAATTGATATTTCTGACAGTGAGAGAAAGGTTCAGGTTTTCCTGACTCTTCAGAGGAAAGCTCCATTATATTACTGAAGTTTATGCTAAGAATCTTTGATTATGTTTGGAAATGAGTCCTGTCCTGTTGTCAGAACCAGAGTTCTCAGATGGAAAGTTAGCATTTCTTCAGAGTTGCCTACATTACTGTTTTGATTTCATTTCTCTTATCACAAGGAAATATTCAGACTAAAAGGAAACATAGTGAAGCCAGGGGTTTATTCCAGCTCATGATCTACCATTGTGAGGATGTTGAGGCAGGAACTTCAAACCAGCTGGTCACATCATACCATAGTTAAGAGCAGACAGAGATGAAGGCACACATGTTCACTGGCTTGCTTGTGCTCACCTCAGTTTCCTCACCTTTCTGTATAGTTCAGAACCCCTTGCAAAGTGAAGGGTGCTTACCACAGTGGGGGAGTTCCTCCCACATCAATTAGCTTAAGCTACCTTTTCCCAAGACATGCTGTAAGCCAACCCAATACATAAAAATTCCTCTCTGAGACTCTCTTTGTTCCCATGTGATTCTAGGCTATGTTGAGTTGACTGTTAAAGGCAACCATCACAGGCAATGGCTTTGTTCCTGTAAGCTACAGAGAGAAAGTTGGTGATTTGAGGAGTGATGGAAAGAGATGTATTCTTATCCTTAACAAGTAAAAGGAGAGGGATGAAAGGAGAAATGGAGACGCATTGTGTCTAGAAAGGTGGTGATGGTTTAATGCTCATCTAATCTGGTTTCAATTTTGTGTTAGAAACCACTACTTCTGCTTTGGTGTGTTTCAGATATTCATATGTCCTTTCTGAGGAGATTTATTCTTCTGGAGACATTGCTCATACTGTTTACTCCTCTAGGTTAACTGTATGAAAACATCTGTTGTTAATTTTCTGGTAATGAATTCTGTTCTTTGGCTGGGTTGTAAGTTCTAAAAGTAAACTTAGGCAGAAGCAAAGGGCCTGTAAGTTACGTAGCTTTAAGCCTGAATGGTGGTTTTGTTTTTATTTCGTTTTATTTCATTTCATTTTATAAATGTTCTTTTCAAGTGAGATTCTCTGCTGAGTTTAGCAATCAGCAGTTTAAACCTACCAGTCATCACCTGCTTTTCTGGAGTGCTTTCTCCAAGACCCTAGACTGTTGTTATCCATAGCAAACTCTTGGGGTGAGGCAGGCAGTGATACTACTGATGAATTGCTTTTTCAAGGTGGTTACAGCTTTGCAATGCTCTGTCAGGTTCTCAAGCTAAAGGCCCACCTGTGGAAGTGTGAAACACTTAGAGGCCTGAAGAACTTCAGGCACAGGAAAAGTGGTTGCTTCTAGGAGGAAGCCAGGCCTAAGGGTCTGGGAGCCCAGAGCAGAGACACAGCTCTTCCTATAACTTCAGCTTCTGGTGAGTTTGCCCAGAACTTTTCAAAGGGAATCTAGTGAGATTTCCTTGACTATCTACAGCCTCTTGAATTGACTTCTGGATGTTATAGATGGGACCACAGAGGGCAAAATCATAGCTTATACTCTGTTTGTGTCTCAGCATCAACTTGATGTTAAAATGTGGTTTCTTTGATTGGGTTTTTGTTGGGAGTTGAACAGAGATGATGATGAAATGGGCTTATTGCCTAACCAGATTGCCTCATGTACGGACAGGCTTTGCTTGAAGTTGGCCTGGAGTTTTCAGAGGCTCAATTGTGGCCTTCATAAGGCTGTGCCTGGGGTTGTATTTTCAATTCCTCTCAACTTTTGTCCCCATGGAAGGGAGGAAGTGAAGTTGTGACAGATATATTGCCAGATAGCACACAATAGCACAAAGAACGAGACAGACGTAGCGCAAGCCAATCACAGAGACAGATTTATGCTCTGTGCTGCCCTAAACTGTAGATCCATCTATTTCAAAAAAAACAACCTGCCCACTGTATTATATTTCAGACAGACGCAGCTTTGAGATGTTGACTCCTCATGTTAGCTTTTGCCAGCAATGCTGCACATTTTGCTGCAGTCAATTAGTTCTGTGGGGACAGGAAAGTTTATTTGGCAAAGTCAAGCTTGTGTCTAGATTAGAAGTGGAAAGATGGAGATAGTATTTGGCTGAGCTGTCGCCTTGGTGAAGTATATATGTTTGGAGTTTTGTCTTGCTACTCTTTAGCCAATTGCATTATCAGCCATAGAAGTATTACACTTATTTCGACATTAGAGAAACAAAGCCAGAGAGATAGTGACTGGTCCAAGGCCAGGGTGTTTGGCACTTGTGGTTTCTGTTTGGTTTGTCCCCATAGGCTGTTTCCCGGAGATACAGTAGAATTGATTGTGTGTTAGTGCCTCTCACTGATACTATGAGGGAGTAAACATTGATAATGGGTAATAGCATGAGTTCAGGAGCTAGGAGTCCAGGATTTATGTCCAGATGCATATTATATGATTTCTGTGACTAAGTCACCTTTTTTAATCAAACAGTTATTCCAGGTCTGACATCGCAGGTAGCTTGAAGAATTTTAGTTTAGTTAAAATATACATTAGGTATTTATTGTCTTACTTATTTTGTTACTGAAATGTGTTCATTTAATGGAGATGAGGTAGTGTATATATCACACAGGCGAGGCATGAAGATCTTTGCAGTTGGTGTTAAGGAATGAGAAGTCCTCTTGAGAGCAGTGTACATTTGGGAGAAAATCAGGAAATGAAAGGATTGGGTATATAGTTTTGTAGTTCTCTGGTAGGTAGGTTTATAAAGACTTTTTTATTGTATTTTTTAATGTCCATAATTATATAT
This sequence comes from Mastomys coucha, assembly GCF_008632895.1. Lineage (NCBI taxonomy): Eukaryota > Metazoa > Chordata > Mammalia > Rodentia > Muridae > Mastomys > Mastomys coucha. The sequence continues at coordinate 126,333,492 of NW_022196905.1, read as the reverse complement.
TTGATGAAGAAGTAAATAGTTGTGATATGTTTAATGTATGGACCACATTATTAACTTTTTCATATTTGTTTAGTGTGTGTATGTTATGGCTGGTGTGTGGAGATCAGAGGACAACTTTCATGAGTTGGCTGTCTCCTTTCATTCTGTGGGCTCCAGAGAGCGAACTCAGGTCCTCAGGCTTACAACAGGTGTCTTTATCTTAAAGTTATCTCTCCATCTCTAAATTGCTAAATTTTAATTAATTTATTTTGACTAGATCATTCAGTTAAGTGTTGCCTTTCTCTTGTGAACTTAGCGATGAGAAAATACTTTGAAATTAGTAAATAGTTCTATTTTTCTAGAATGTGTCTACGTATGGGTATGTGAATTGAAGCCATGAGGCCTGAAGGAGTTGTTGGGTCTCCTGGAGCTAGAATTATACACATCTGTGAACTGCTGGTCACTGCTGGAAACCACAAGAGGAGCAGGCATTCTTACCACCTGAGCCATCTTTCCAGGTGGTAAGATCAACCTTTCTTGATTTCATAGTATTATTGCTTTCTTATAACATTGTATATTTTCCTTTAGATAAATACCTAATTTAGTTAAATGTGTTTCGAAAGGACATTGATTTCTTTTCCTGTTATGTTGGAAAAATGTAATTGTGATGTGTTACAATGAAATGCCTTTTGCTAAGTAGAAATTCTATAGTAGTTGTTCTTCAGGAGCAGTTCAAAGCACTCATTGACTGACTCACCTGTGAATACGTAAGTACCGTCACACAAGTGGCCATTTTTAGATGAAGTTCTTGAGATTTTTTTTTTTTTACTCACAGTTACAAATAATCCAGATGGCCCATCCACTGTATGATTCAGTTTGAATTCATAAAAATATCTTATATGAGTTTTCCTTAGACAGGGAAATTGTTTAAGATGGGGATTCTCAGGCCTGTGGTTGTCATTGTCATCATTTGTATACATTATCTGATGGTAGGGTTGTTAACTGACACAACCTGGGAAGAGAGTCTCAAAAAGGCATAGTCTAGACCAGGATTACCTGTAGGCATATCTGTGAGGATGGTCTTGATTGTTTTAATTTATACAGGAAGATTCATCCTGAAAGTTGGTAGGGCCTTTCCCTAGTTTTAGGCCCTGGCCTGTAGAAGAGCAGAGGGAACTGGCATGCATCCATTTCTCTCTGTCTGCTTTTCACTGGGAATATTGCATAGCTGCTTCAGATTCCTGCCTTGACTTTCCTGAGGTGATGTGCTGTGAATAACCTGGAATTGCAAGTTGAGGAAAGCCTTCCTCCCCTAATTGCATTTTGTCCATTTGTTGAAAAAAAAAAAAAGTGAAACCAGAATATAATCTTATTATCAAAATTTAATTGTTTTAAAATTGCATAATAAATTTTACTATCTTAATCGTTAAGTGTATAGTTCACCAGTGTTGTGCTGTGGGTAAGAAGCTTTTAAGTCTAGGGCCCTCAACTACCTGTGGACAGTTCTCCAGCCTCTGGCCAGAGCCATTATATTTTCTATGGTTGCCGAGTCAGCTAAGGGGAGTCTTTTATAATTGGTTTACTTCACTGGGCATATTATCCATAAGCTTTGATACTTACTTCTAAGACTGAATAAGATTCCATTGTATGCATATGTGTGGTCCATTCAGTTTCTCTTTATCTGTGATGGATGTCTGGATTGCTTCTCTCTTGGCTGTTGAGAATCATGCTGGTGACCATAGCATTTACATCTTGTTGAGACTCTTTTATTAAATCTTTTGTATGTATTCCTCTAGAATTAACTTTCTGAAGACTATCCATACTGGTTTCCATGTTTTCTGTAACATTTTACAGCCTCATCAATAGTGCAGAAATGGTCCTATCCTTTAAATAGCCCCTTTCATTTTGATTGTGAATCCACAGAAGAGAGCAGAAGTGATGGTTATGGTGAACTGCTTAAACTTCACAGAGTCTTTGGACTCAGGAATTGTTCCTGCTTGAGGTCATACTGCTGGAACAGGCCTATAGGCTGTCACTTTATGGTTGCCCTGGATGTTGGGCAACCTAGACTATAAGTGAGAGGATTAATCTTAGGCAGATTACCTCAGTATCCACCTTGTGTTTGGACAGCTTTAGACTTTCAAAGACACTGTTTCTCGAGTGCTTCTCAATAAGTGGAAAGGGCACATCTGTCTTGACAGTTAGAGAAACTGAACAACGGAAACTGCTTTATATGCTGGGATTGAAACTCCAGCCTCATGATTGGAGCTTGATACTTCCTGCCCTGACATCTTGGTAATGGGTATTAGACTATGCTAACATTTCCTTGCCATCCTGCCCATTTAAATCTGGGTTGAATTGAATCAGGGTTATTTTGAGTTACTGTTGTCGGTCAACATACTTCATCCTTTTAGAGCCATAACTTAGTAATACTGGCCACTTTTAGCACTGATATTCTTCTTACACACTTGTATTCTCCTTACTGTATCCCTTTAGAAATTGGTTCATGTATTTGAAATGTAGGCAGTCTTGTTAAATTGACTGGACCTTTTTCTGCCTGCCTTCTCACAAGTGACAGAGTGCTGCAGTTGGCCAGCCAATGTGGGAAGCCTTTTCTAGAAAAGAGGGCTGCAGTTATAGGGCCCTTCAGGTTCTGAGCAATGGAGATGATCTGCACACTGGAACCTCCCTTCTCTCATTTTTCTTCAACTGTAAGATAAAGTGCAGATCAAGAGTTATTTAAGGGTCCTCTAAGTTATAAGGGCCAAGCACCTTGAGATTTGGGAATGGCCTAGTAGGTTCTTAAGGCATGACAAGGTCCTCTTCGATGATAAACATTTTAATAGCTGTATGCCTTGCAGCTGTATGTCAAACAGCTGTGTATCTTGGGTGTCTTGCATGGTAAGGTGGAGGCTGGGGCAGGTAGTTGGGTGGGCATGGGGAAAGAGACTAGTTAGGAAGCTTTTATAAGAAGCCCCTCCAGAGCACACGAGGAACACTTGTACGCTGAATAAGGGTCAAGTTTTTCTCTGAAATGGTAGCTCCCTGATGTCTGGGGAAGGTTCTGAGATGAACCTACAGCCATGGTTCAGATATAGGAGGGAGAAACTGATGGATCCATGTGCCCTTCTGTCTTCTCGCCAGCAGCATCTTCACACCCTATTGCCGTTTATGTTTTTTGATGAATGATTAATTAGAAAAATAATCATTTGTAAATTCTGAGTGAACTAGACATTTGGCCCTGCCTGTAGGGAAATGGCGCCTCTGAGCCGGGTGTAGCTTACAGCCAGTATAGTACATCAGAGCTGCGGTATTCCCAGATCAGTGATGAATTTACATGAAGTTCTTTTCAGCATGTTAATGACTGTTATGGCTGAGTAACTAGCGAAAAATAATAGCAAATGGGAAGAGTAAATATTTAATGCTTCTATATCATTTATAACCCAGTACAAAATATGTGTTTTGATTTAGGAGAGTAAATGAGTCTTGGACGTAAACTCTGACAAATCAACACTGTCTCTTCTCACTTTGTTTCCTTAATCCTTTATTCTTTTGTACTTAATTAAATTAAAAAGATAAGAGTTGGGGCTGAGGTGGATTTCACTAGGGGAACAGTTTTTTGTTATTTATTCTACAAAGTTTCAGGCCATAGTTTCCTGGCAGTTTGGATCTATACATCTGTCTACCTCATTGATTAAATGCCAGGTATATGCAGAGGCTTGTGCTGTCTCTGAAATACAGCTTTTTATCACGTTTTCCTCCTATTTAAAAACTTCAGTGACTTCCCGCCTCGAGGATGTAAGCTGCCTTTTTTGGCCTTCCTGCCTTGCTCCAACCTCCTTCCAGCCGTTCCCTAAGGTCTTTCCACTCAAGCTGCAGTGGTTGACATCTTTCACCTTTGTCCCTTTCCTCAGAGCATTGAGACAGAAAACAACAATGTCAAGGCTTCGTCCCATTCCTTTTCTTCTTTTCTTGTTTCTTTAATGGTTTTCATAGGGCTGCAAATGGAACCCAGGGCTTATTCTTGCTACACCAGTACTTCACTACTAAGTCGCATCCACAGCTCCAAGGTCAAGGAGCCTTTTTCTGTTTATCTTCACTAGATGGGAGCCAAGTCAGTTTTGCATATAGCAGAGACTGAGAGTGGGTCATCCTTTTCTGTTCCTCGCATTTGAGATCTTTCTAGGTAATTTTGGATGAATCTTACTTTACTTCCTGTTAATCATCTTGTCATCTAGACAAACTAAGCAGAGTGTTGCCTCATAGATATTTGTTAGGATTGAATTTAGTAGAGAAACAGTTCTAAGATAACAAGGTTTCTGAGCACACAGGGTTTTCAGTTGGAGATTGGGTTAAAAAACAAACAACCAAACCAAACCAAACAACATTCATATGAAGTGCTGTTGTAGGAGCTGAGGAGATAAGACAATGGATAAGAACAGTTGGTATGTAAGTATGAAGATGTGAGATCCTCACATGACATGAGGATGTCAGATCCTCAGGTGTGAACGCATACTCACACCCCAGTGGGGGCTGGCGCCAGAGGTAGGAACTTTGGATTTCTGAGGCTGGCTGCTGGGGAGAAATTCTCCCTGTCTTTACTGTATTGTTAAAGTCCAGGCCCAGGTTAAACAGTAGTGTTCAGAACAGATGACTAGGATGGGCTTCTAACAGAAAGACTGTGGGCCAAGGAGACTGAGGCAAGGCTGTGCCTACTGCTTCTGCATTTTCTTAGACTGGGCCTCAGTGTATAGCTTTAGGCAGCCTGGAACTCTCTGTGTGGACCAGGCTGGCCTCATCCTGAGAATTCTGCCTACTTCCCAAGTGCTGGGAATAAGTACCACGTTCAGTCTGCTCTTATATTTTTAAGAGGCTCTGTGTAGGAGAAACTGTAGTAGATGTAGAGCCCTGGGATCAGAACAGTGCTGGCTGTGGGCTATAGCAAGGCAGAAACACCTTTTTCTTAGGGTTACAAAGAATTAAACTATACTGAGAGACAATATGAAGGGATGTGAACCCAAGAGCTAAGAGACCACATGTATCAGAGTAGAAGACATTTAGAATAGGCCATTTTCTCCTCTGGGAGAGAGTCAGTAGTAGAAACTTAACAAACTTGACTGCCTTAAAAAACCAGAAAGAACAAATCCTGACATAGCCTACAAAATAGAATAGATGTAGTTTTCTGAGTTGATAATGAAATACTGATTATAACAGTTAGAAATCTAGAGCCAGGGTATCTTAGCCCTGGGTTCAAGGTCCTCAAAAGTAGTGCTTAAGGATGAGGTAAGAACTGCAAATTCTTGGGGACCCACAAATGGTTTTTAAAGGTGGTTTTTTTTTTTTTGGCATTGCTTTTAATATTCTAGAAGTTTAGAAATATCCAATGGATTTCTACATACTAACTATACAAAGTAAGATCATAAAATTTCCCTCACACAAATAATTTGTAATTGTTAAATTTTTATGAATTAAGAAACATAGGGCAGCAAAATAGCTCAGTGGTTAAAGATGCCTGGTGCCAAGCCTGATGCTCTGAATTCAGGCCCTAGAGCTGACACAGTAGAAGGAAAGAACAGAATCCTGCAAGTTGTTCTCTGACCTTCACATGTGCACAGTGACATACTCATGTAGACACACATGCACATACACAAATTAATGTAATAAAAAAGAATTACAAAATGTGGCCCATGTTGTGAATTTTAGTCACGTGCATATGTTTTTGAAGATGGCTATCATAGGTTTGCCTCAATGCCTCTGACTCAAAAGTTTGGATCTAGTTGCCTCAATATGTTTGGGCTTAAGCCATTTAGACACTTCTTAACTCTCACTGGAGCACCTAACATTAAGCCAAGCAAATGTTAGTATGAGCTACATGCAAGTGATTTATAAAACAGGCTTCCAGAAAGCTGGAAAATGTGGGTTGGATGTTCTTTGATAGTGAAGGCCACACAATGATGTAGACTGCTACTGCCGGTAAGTGAGGGCTTATGTAGTAATGACTGTGGAGTGAGGCTTGGTGTATGTGTGTTTGCTGTATTAGTAGGGATGTCGATGATTATGCTTGCCATACCACAGCTATGTAAAGATACTGGAAAATTACAGTATAGCACAATAGCTACTATAAGTGGTGTACCTCTTCAATGGTTTGATAGTACTCAGATAATCTTCAATGAGGGTGTTTTAAAGCAAGCAATTTATATTTTAAAAGTGGGAATGGCAACATTGCAAAAACAATTGCTGATTTAAGCCTACCCTGAGGTTATGGTAATAATAAATCGTCCATCTGGAGGATAGTGAGAATTCAGAGTTCTGAGTGTTCCCGTGTGGGTACACAGCAGTGTATGAGTGGGCGAAGCCGTGCAGGTTCTTGATAGACAAGTTCCACATACTTGTGTTCTCTGCTGACTCGCTGGTTTTAATTTACCGTAACATATTTCTAGGGATTTTCTAGCTTGCTTATTATACTAATGGTAAGTACCATATTATATATAGTTATATTAAAGAAAACAAACCTCTGTTTGTGGGATTATAAATGTGATTCTACGACTCTCCTTTGAGAAACTTGAATCTAGTAGGTGAGTTTACAGGTGGATAATATTAAACATTTTGAGCAGGGTAATATGAAAGAAACCCTGTGATTAATTTGAGCCCTCCCCTTAAATGATCAGCCTGAATGCTATTGTTCAGCACACCTTCCTTTTAATATCCCTTCAACCTAGCACTAATTCAAGATCAACAGCTGTGTATGAATAATTTTCTTTCCTTTCTGCTTTCTGTGCCTCTCCTATCAAATTGAAATACCCGGGCACTTTCCTTTTCGAAAACACAAAAGAGGATTAGGCCATATAATGGACTATTTATGTGTCAAATTAAACGTTTTACACTGGGGCTGTTTTTGAGTTATGTGAGCAGTAAAAATATGTATTAAGCTGCCAAGCCTTTTAAAAAATGCATATTATTTAGCTGATCGCTTGTAACAGTCTGATAGACCCATAATGGTATTTTGAGTAAATATGCATTTGAACAATTTATGAAACTTATGTTTATGTGTGTATTAAACAGTCTGGGAAGGGACTGACCAAAAGTTATTACCGGTTGACAGCTGCTGTCTGGTGACCAATTTCAAATGAATTGGTGGATTCCCTTTAGTGTGGAGTGAATGGTTTTCTGTGAAGGGAGCTGATGGTGTAATCATAGTGTGTGGGACTTTAGCTCTGGAGGACTTTTTATGGGTTCAGGGAGGCAGTGGTTTCTCCATTCTTCAGCAAATTACACCTTAGACTCGTATGTGTGATCTATTTTATTTCATTTTGTATCTGGGAATATTGTTTTTACCCGACTATATTCTGTATAATGTACACTTAATACTGTATTCTGCTTTTCAGAGCAGGTGTTTTAAGATGATGTATCCCTCTCAATAAATACATTTTCATGCCAGCTATCCAAACCATGTAGGTATCTACACACATATAAAGCTCACCCACAAGTTAGGAGATTAAAATAACTGCGATTAAAATGTATACTTAGATAGTCCATTTTTCTTCTTGTCACTCGGTGAATCATTTTGGGCACCTTTTGGAATACCCAGACCTTGCATTGGAGAACAAGGCCAGTGTCCAAACCTTTGCAGAAGATGGGGAAACAGTGTATTATAGAGTCATTCAACTATCTTGAGTTCTGGCTTGTCAGCTGTAAAGTATAGACTCTCTGCCTGGTTGTCATATACTTCACTGATAGTAAATGTCAGGTGTCCACTTCAGTGCTGGTCATTTCAGTGCTGGCCATAAAGTCTCTTCTTCAGAGAGATCTTGTTTGATCTGCGTAGCAGCTCTTTTCCTATCCTCAGCCATTCCTCCCCTCTCCCCAGACTTTCCCTTTGTGCTCTGCTTTATTCCTATTTAAATAGCTGTTTATCATCTGAATTTATGTTATTTAAGTTTTCACTGGACTGAGGCATTTGGATTTTCTTTAATTTTGTTCTGTTCACTTTCATGTCCTTAATTCTTAGAACAGTACCAGCATGGCACATACTACATACTCAATAAACATTAGTGGAAATTTGAGTATTTTTCACTTAATAGTTTATTCATATTACCAGTTGTGTTGAGTCACTGCTAATAGTTGGTTCTCCATGGAAAGGCAGAAACTTCTCCATGCATGAATTGCTTTTGGTAGGGTCCATGCTAATAGAGAAGTTGAATTGTTTTTTTTTCTTCCCCTAAAGCCAATGTGTATCAGGCATGAAGAAGTGGATGGACCTGAGCCAAGTGTTGGGTCCTGCTGCCTACACTGACAGCCTCTTCAGCTTCCTGCATTTACTCACGATACCAATGAGACTTCAGTGGGGTTGTATGTATGCTTCAGAGGCAGTGGCATTGCTAGTGAGCCCCTGTTAGGCCTTGAAAATACTTTTAACATCCAGACTACTGCACTGTTGTGGCCTATTCTAGACAGGCTGAACAAAATTTCATGCTTAGACAGCAGAAGGATCCAGAGAGGGAAAGAGTATATCATGAGGTGGTCCCCCACTTTTTTTTTTGTAGCTCTTTGAAATAAATTATTACGGAAACACCAGATATTTAAAAGGGTATACTTCTGATTGGGCATATTAAATGTTTACAGAGAAGTCTTCGGTGACTCTTATGGGTTCCAGCTTTCGAAAAGGGATCTTTTCAGTGAGAGTGTTTGTCTTAAAATTTGTAAAGATTAAAACTTCCCCAGATCTTTAAAAGTTCAGAAAAATTGCATCTGTAGCAGTTAAAGAAGCTGTGTACCAGGAAGTAAGATGTCTGTAGTGCCGTCATGAAGACTGGGAATTTTGGAGTTGTGTAAACCTTAGTCAAATATTGACTCTACTGGTAATAACTCACCATTGTGAGTCCCCTCTGCTCTGTAAACTGTAGCTGTAGTTTCTTCTGTAGGACAGTGATGGTTGGATTCATCTAATACAGTTATGGAGATTTGAGTAACAGGATGCAAAAACATCTGTTAGTGCTTAGTGTTGTTTTGGGCAGTCAGTGCATCTCAGCAGCCCCTTGATCCCTCTTAGGGGTAAACCCAGAGGGCATTATAGCAAATTATGAAGATACTTGGTCCCAAAGGAAAAATCCAGCTCGTACTATAACTAGGTTTTTGCTTTCTTTGGTACAAGAATAGGTTTCTAGAACACCTCATCCCTTCCTGTGCTCTGCAGATTTGCAGTTTCACACAGCAACAAAAGGCTTGACTTGTTGCCTCTGGATGTATATTGTGCTTTTTGGCTGTTAATGTAGCCTGCCTCACAGGATGGGGACTTTTCCTTTTAACTTTGGTAATCTCACCCATCCAGCTTGGGTGTGCATTTTATTAACTCATAAACTCCAGAAAGTTAGGGTTAGAGAAGGGTCTGGCATGTCTCTTGTAGAAGAGGAGAAAGATAAAGAGATTCGGGGACTTGCTAAAATTAATGCATCTAGTTAATAAGTTTGAAATTATAGATCCAATTTTCTTGTCCTTTTCATTTTAGGGTATGTGCCAAAGGATGGAATCTAAGTGTTGTGTAGGCTGAACATACTCTCCCTCTGAGCTACAGTCCTGGCTGCTGATTTTTACAGCATTGTTATAGCCTGGGGGTTTGGTGCAGTTGAGGTGACCAATCCTGCAGCAGGAAGTGTGTTAGATAGCATATCCCACCCTCTTAACTCACCCCCAAACTCTAACCCAACTCTATCCCCATTGAATTAAAAAAATTTAAAAAGCCTATTCTGATACCTGCTTGGAGTGTGGCCACCACTCGTCTGGCCTACACACTCGCACCTGTTCAGTGAAAAGATTGTGGGAGGATTTAGGTGGATTGACAGAGTTTCATAGGGAATGCTATGAACCTTGTTCTCTTCTTGTTTCCTGATGCCATCTAGATCTCCTCATCTTCTTCTGATGACTTCCAGTGTGTGTGTGTGTGTGTGTGTGTGTGTGTGTGTGTAAGCCGTTGCCAGGTCATACAGGCAGACTTAAAGAAAAAATTATTCGCTCTCTTATTCCCTGCTACTAAGTAGTGATTCTAAACACTGATCATTAAATAGAGACTCTGGGTTTGGCTCTGGGAGAGTGATTCAATGAGGCAGAGGTTCTCTTGAATTTTTGAAAGCTCTCCAGGTGATTTTGGTGTGCAGCCATGTTGAGAAGGAGTGTGCTAGAGGAACAAAGAGCAGGGCACTAATCAACCTCTTTAGGTTTCCATAGGCAGTGGAAGTGTGGCTTTGTTGTTCTGTACTCGGGCACTTAGTGGACAGGATTATCTAAAAGAAGTCATTATAGTTGCAGGGCCAACCCTTAGGGTTGAAAGTAGATTGAAATTCATTATTTAACAAGGTGCCCTTACTATTTATAGTTGGAGTGTAGGTATGGCAGTGAGAGATAAAATTACTTTTTTTCTTGCTTTGAAAAAAGACAAATGTCTTTGAAATTAAGCATAAATGGGGTTTAAAGTATGTGCTGTTTTTTACAGCAAGAAAATCTTGCTGTATTGAATCATTTTGGGTGTTTCCTGAAATGAGTTTGTCTTTCATGGGAGGGAAAGTGGTTGCTTGTGCTACACACATACCATCTAGTTAATAATCCTTAATATATTGACACAGAGGTACAGAATATATTGTTAGGTGGACAATACAGAGGAGATAGTACATTTAATTTTTCTGTTTCATAAAATATTTTAAAAAAATTTTTAGGTTTATTTTATATGCATGAGTGTTCCATCTGCATGCAAAAAAAAAAAAAAAAAAAGTATACCGTGTACATTCCTGGTGTCCACTAAAATCAGAAAAGGGCATTGTATTCCCTGGTTCTGAAGTTACGCATGGCTGTGAACAACCTTATACATGCTGGGAATCAAATCCAGGTCAAGCGACAGGTATTCTTAACTACCGAATCATCTCTTTAGATCTCTTCATAAAGTAATTGTTAAAAGGTATCTTAACAATTTGAGAAGTCCCATGTCATGACTTGAATAATTAGATAGTTTGGTTTGATTCCACTAAATACACTTGTTGATACTCATTTTAAAAACAAATACATTAATCAAGATATTTAGAGAATTATTTAACATCAATTTTTAAAAATGTTTTAAGAATTATTTGTTGATGTTCTAGTAATATGAGGCTCATACCTTAACATGCCTTTTTTCATTTTAATGGCTTTTTTTAAAATTATGTTTTTCTTGAATCATTGCTAAAGTAACTTTAACATGTTTTTACCAGACTTGTTTTGATTTTGAAATGTTTAAAATTGAGAATGGAAATTAGACAGTAAGACACATTGTTTTTAAAAATTAGGTTCTTCAGGTGTGTGGTTTTTGTGCCAGAACATTCTGCATTATGTGAGAAGATAATGGACGCCCCTTGGCTCTCTACAAATGTTTGTTTTCCTTCTAAAGAAAGGAAGGGGCTATTTTTGTCTTGCTGGCCCTGGGTGAAAATGTATTATTTGCAAACAAAAATGTTTTTCAAGTTCATTTCCCCCTAACTGCCTGAATGGACCCTGGGTCAGTGAGCCAGCGTGTCTGTGAGAAGATGAATGCTCACACCCCTCTCTGCTTTCTTCATCTCCAGTGGCAAGGTCTGTTTTGCAATGAAGACACAGCCTTCCCATGGAAACTTCAGCTCAGGCGTGAAGTCCTCTGGTGGCTAAAAATCCAGGATCCTCCCTTCTTGGTTAATTCACCCTGCCTTAGGGAAAAGGCCGAGAACTAAGAGCTCCCATCTTTGGGTGGGTTTTGTGAGTGACAACTACCCACTCCTTGTCTCTGTATTAAGGACGGAGCCAGGGCACTGATTGTTCTAGACAAGTGCTCTAACCATTGAACAACATCCTTAGCCTGGCACTATCATTCCTTAGTGCCTGCCAAGCATGTCTGAGCTGGGCTGCTCTCCCTCCCAAACAGACCCTGGCAAGAGTATAGAATTTTTTTTTTTTCCTATGTAGGGTATGGGAGTATTTTCAGAAGAGCAACATGGGAATTTGGCTCATGGTAAAAACGTGTTCCTCTTTCTTTAAATATCCTGAATATCCTTACCCATTTGTCTAGATGTGCCTTTGAGAATCTCCAGCAGAGACCTTGGGCTTCTCTACAGAGCCCCATCAGTGCACACACGCGTGCGTGTACACACACACACACACACACCCACACACACACACACACACACAGAGTGAAGCCTTTCCTAAATGATTTTCATCTTTAGCTGGAGATGAATGCAGAGTGACCTCTGCTCTGCCCCAAGAACCTGACCTTCTTGTCACTTTGTATAGCATTAATTTTCTAATGTGTTCTGGTCACATATGTTCTGTGTAAGATTTTTTTTTTGTCTTTGCTATTGGCTTAGATTTGGTATTTCCATTGGTAAAATATGTATGTCTATACTGTGAGCAGGGAGAAACAGATTAATAAAAACCACTGAACCAGGGTGGCATATGTAATTAATTTTACTAGAAAACCTAGCTTATGGTTTATTCCTATGAATTTAAAAATATTCAGAGTTATATTATTCAGCTTTCTGACCAGTGAGTGGCAGGAGGAGGCTGTAACCTTGTGTGTGTGTGAATATGTACTTTTCAAGCCTTTCCTGACATGTGACTCTCCTGGGAGGTAGATTACAGATCACCAGGAGGCTGCAGAGATGATTCAGTGAATGAGTGTTTGCTTTTTGCTTTTCCAGAGGTCCAAATTTGGTTTCCAGCACCCATACTGGGAGAATCACGACTTTCTTGTAACTCCAGCTTCAGGGGATCTGACACCTTGCTTGCCTTCACAGGCACCTGCACACACGTGGTATATGCACATTCACATACATATGTATAAGTAAAATAAAATAAAGTCTTGAGAGTACATGTCACTAGTCCTCCACAGTTTTAGGAAGCCTATATTGTGCTTGAGAATTTATATTTCTAGTGTGTTTCCAGGAAATGTTACCTTTGCTGCTCTTTGGTCTTTGCTGAGATCTACCACTTAATCTTTGTCTAGGAAAAGGGAACAGAATTGCTGCTCCAAGCAATTATTGAGTAAATATTTGTATTTTGTATGCATTTTTCTAATGTGTTCTGGTCAGTGTGTAAGATTTTTTTCTTTGCTATTGGCTTGACTTTGATATTTCCATTGGTAAGGAACATTGGGAGGATATATAAAAAAATGGTCCTTGCCCTTGTGGAACTCAAGGTCGAGAGAGGATTAAAATAAGAAATCTAGCAATCAAGAGCCAGTTTCAGAACGTGAGTGGTGGAGAATGCCCCGGTAGGTTTCCTGTGTATTCTGTGAGGATGATCTGGGTATGTCCTCAGCCTCATATCCAAGGAATGAGTGAGAGAAACCACAATGTTCTGACTAAGAGGAGTCAAGTCCCATGGCTTTCTCCTTTCAGCTTCCTAAGCCCCCCTCACTAGATACTCACATGCCCCAGAATCGAAACTGTCTGCTCTCCGGCTCTCCTCTCCCCCTTTCATGGAAGCAGGCATGCTCCCTTTCCTGTTCCATCTTAAAATTACAGTTTCAGACACTGTCCATGGCGGCAGCAGAATGTATAATAAGACCACGTTAGATGATCTTGGTTGAACTGATTTTTGTGACAGCATCAAAAATTCATGAGGTACCAGAGGGATGTACTGCAGAGGGATCAGTCTGCCACTCTTTCCTTCCCTTTTCAGGTAGATCAGAGGTTTTGTGATGGCGCAGCAGTTTCTAGTGGAGCCTTCCAGTTCATGACCCTGCTGATTAAGACACTACAACCAGAGGAGAAAGAAACACTGAGAGTAGCAAGTTCCAGCTTGAAGCTCTTCATTCCTTACCATGAGCAGTGAGCTTGGGAAAAGCAAATTTGTGTATAACTTTAGTCACGGTCACAACTGTGGAAAGCAAGTCTTTTTTGCTCTAGATAATCCTTTATGCTTTAATTAGTACATTTCTCTTCCTAAAAAAGATGTGATCTTATTGCCCAGGCTGACCTCAGACAGATCAGGTAGTCAAGAATGACCTTGAATTTCTGATCCTCCTGCCTCCACTTTCCAGGTACCAGCATGACAGGGTCACATCAGTTTGAGTTTATGTAGTGCTTAGACAGAACCAGAGCTTAGGACATGCTAAACAAGCACTCTACCAACTGAGCCATATTCCCAGCTTGCTACAAGGAACTTTCAAGGAGAAAGGCTTCTTGTCTCACTAATGATTCTGCTCGTAAGCTTTCTATCTGTGACCTTTTGCCTGACAAAAGAGAGGAAAGGTTTATTTTGGCTCACAGTTTCAGGGGTTCCAACTTGTAGTCCAAGGCAAGTCGGTTTCCTGGCAACAGGAAAGTGTGGAAGCTAAGAAAAAAAGGCACTATGAAAAGATGGGGGGCGGGGAATTGTGGTATCCAAGTTCACTGTGGGTCCTGTTGCCAGCTGTGTCTGGACACAGCCAATGTACCAGCAGGGTAAAGTCTGGGATGGGGAGCCTGCAGGCCTGTTTCCCATGGGGCATGAGACTTCTGCTGGAAAGCATACCTGAAGGGGAGGTTGGGTTTTGGGACAGTGCTGTGTTTCCAAGGCCTCCTCTCAGGGTGCCCAAATGGATGCTGCCAGTGTGTGCCAGGAGAGGAAGTCAGGAATGAAGTCTGTGGTCCATGTCTGCCTTTGGGGTGTGAGGCTGCTGCTGTATACCAGACTTGAGGGGGAGAACAGGCTGAGAGGAGCAGGATCCCATTAAACTGGGAGTGAGTGCCAAATGCTAGAGGGGCAGGAGAAGAGAGAAGACCTTCTTTGGGGGATCTTAGTGTTGCAGTTCTTAGGTGAATGCCTTCCCCATGGAGATCTCTGATGAAGTAGCTCGCTGAGACGATCTTAGCTTGCTCATGTTTCTTTATTGGGGGGTGGATATGAATGCATACAATTTATTCAGGATGAGCCAGGGATTATGTAATTTTGAGGGAAGTGTGTGGGAATATCCAGGAAGAGGAAGTCATTGGCTGAAGGCTAAGGCTATTGAGATGCCTTGTGTGCATGGAGAGACATTCCAGGTGCTGCATCATGTGACTGACTGGGGATGGTCTTCTCAGTTTTGGGGTGGTGGTTATATGTTCCAGAGCAGGCAGTTGAGGCAGGGAGGCAACTCCATGCCTATTGTGGTAGATCTCTGAGATTCCAGGGGTTTGAGCACGTCTTACTTCACCAGTTCTTATGCCCTCTGCTACTGTGGTCCATGTGCCCTACAAACAACTCACTTCAACTAAATTCCCCCTCTTCCTAGGAATTCACCAGATTTTGAGCCACCCAGTGGATTAGCCCAGTGGTGAAGTTAGAGCCCTCATGATTTTTAATCACTTTCCCAAAGTGCTCCCGCAATGATGGTACATAGCCTTTCAATATAATGTCTTTGGGGGAGAACATTCTAGATACAAGCTATAATAGTAACGATCCTTTAATTCTCTGCACAGTGAAGTAGGGGTGGCGTGTGTGGGTGTATGTGTGTAATACATGGAGTGACATGGTAATTTCTTCCTAAGAGAGCCTTCTATAGACTAACAAAGGACATAGCCCACACTGGTGACAGGTTACAATGCTTTCCCCATCCTATTGATTGCTCATTTCTGGTCTCTGACCTTATTTGCAACTTATTGATCTAAGAGAAAAGCAAATAACTTTCCCTAGATAGCACTTAGAGAGCAGGGATGTGATGACTTTTCTTACAAAGGGTTTTAAAAATAGTACTTACCATCCAAATGGCAGCCTGTCTCCCTTCTCATGTTTTCATCTGTGAGCTTACTGATCCTTTGCTGGTAGGATCACAGGTGTCACTGGCTAGCTTTGTATTTTGGCCTTACTCTGGATTGGAAGACACCACACATAACTGGTAGTGTGCTGTGATGGGCATACGATAAACACATGTGTGCAGACCCCCCCACTTCTGACCCCAAGATCATGCTTGACCAAGTATCTGCCTTTTTGATTTTTTTATACTAGTAAAAGCCAGAATGACTCTGTTGTTCCTAGTTTTGTCTTGAGACTTTGATTCATGTTCTTGGGCTCATATTCATTCACAAACAAGTGTCTGAGATTTTAATTGCTAGAACTGCTGAATTTTCTACAGTCTGCTCTGGGAGGTGTTAAAGATAGGCAGTGGGAAGACAAGTGTAGTGGCCTCATGCCTGTAATTGATGCTCCTGGGAGGGGATAGAGGAGGATCAGGAGTTTAAGTTATCCTTGGCTATATAGTATTTGAAGTCAGCCTGAGATACATGAATCAATCACTCTCTCTGTCTCTCTCCCTCCCCTTTTTTCCTCTCCATCCCCCATCTTTCTTCCCCTTGATGCATAGTATGGGATTAGGAGTGGCTATTTACTACAAGGAAAAAGTAGCATCAGATAATCTAATATATATTAAGATAGCTTCTTAATGTCATATCTATTACATATTATTTTATATTTTACATTTTAAATTACACTTTAATTTTGTATTTGAAATTCTGTGTGTGTGTGTGTGTGTGTGTGTGTGTGTACATACACACGTGCTATCTGATGTAGGTGCTAGGAACTGAACTTGGATTCTTTAAAAGAACAGTACATGCTCTTAACCTACTAAGCAATTGCTTTGGCCCCACTTATTATGCCTTTTTTGGTCAGTATTAAATTAGTACATCTTCTAAGGTAATCTACAGTGAAAACCACACTTGGATGATACTCATTGGTATTCATCTTCCTAGAATAATATCATGTGTGCGAATGTAAAACCAAAGACTGTTAGTTCTTCTGCTTGCTGTGTGCTCGCCACTTTCCAGTTCTGTGATAGAATACCTAAGGGAATGACTTAAAGGAGTGTGGGTTTATTTCAGTTTGTGCTTTCCGTGTTTTCAGTAGGTAGTTGCTTGGAATGATGGCCTTCAGGTGTGAGAGAGGAAAAGCGCTCACTTCATGGTGGCAAGGGAGGTAGTTGGAGTGGATGTGGGGGAGTGCCAGGATCTCATTATACCTTCCATAGCTATGCCCAGAGTTTCATACTTCCTCCAAGTTGGCCCTGCCCACTTCCTAAACTTTATATTCTCTCTCAGTAGTTGGGCACCAAGCCTTTAGTACTTTATTGAGGGCCAATCTATATCCAAATCCTTAACTGTGAACATTTTTATTTTCTTGCTGATACTTTTCCTATTTCTTTCTGTGTAAGTGATATATTCATATGATTCTAAAAAAAAAAAAGCAAGCTATATTAAAGTGTATGCAGAAAAAAAATCTCATTCTTGGACCTCATCCCTAGGCCCATGTGCTTGGTTCCTTCCCTTCCCTGACTACTTCCTATATATAATTTTTATATATCTTAGTCTGTAATCAAGTGGAAGTACACTTATATGCACTCTTATTTTGTCTGCTCTCTTGGGAACAGTAGGTACCCTGATGTAAGCTACATTTTGGTCTTTGGTAGATAACAGCTTAACAGGGAGATCATTCTATCTTGATAATTAGAAGTTCCTCATTTTTTTTTAAGCTGCATGGTATTTTTGTCGTACAGTACCATCATAAATCAGCCACTCTGACACTTGGGTTATGTACAGTCTTGGTATTAAAAGCATTGCTGTATTGGACTTTTTTGATCATATAGCATTTAATCTCTGGTAGATGTTCATTTGTAGGATAGTTTCTACAGGGGAAGTTGCCAGCTAGAATACATGCACATTTGTAATTCTGACAGTCATAGTTCCTCAGTAGACGGTGTACCAGGTCATACTCTACTCTACTTAACAGCAATTATTTTCTCACAGTATTATCAGCAGGGTGTTCTGTTACACCTCTGCCCGTCTGATAGGAGAGCGCTGACAGCTCCATGTGGTTTCAGTGTGTCTTACTGTGTGTAATACAGAGCACATTTGCTTATGTCCGAGATCTGATAGTGCTTACTCTGCTGTGATCAACAGTCTGGTCATATTCCTTGCTTGTTTTTCTGCTGGGTTTTTGCTGTTCATAATAGTCCTTTTGGGGGGATAGTTTGAGACTTCCAAAGAATTTTCAAATGCTGGTTTTGTGAGTGTTGTACATGTTTTTTGTGCACTTGGGTGCATATGTATAACTGCCCGAGGACAGCCTCAACTGTCATTCCTCAGACACCATCACCTTTTGTTTCGTTTTGAGGCAAATTCTCACTGATTTGGGCCTTGTAGAGAAGGCTAGGCTTGCTGGCCTGGGGATCCTCCTCTGGGGATCTGCCTGTTTCTGCCTCCCCACTGGTGGAATTAAACAGGTGCTACATGCATGCTTTTCTTCTGTGTTCTAGGGCTTGAGTTTGACTGCCTGATTGAGCTACCTTCCGATACTCACTAAATCTTTTGTTATTATTGTGCTGAGGATTAAACTCAGAGTTTTATGTATGCTAGGTAAGCACTCTGTCACTAAACCACGTCTCCAGCCCCAACTCTTTATGCTATATGGCTTAATGAAGTTATATGGCTTAATGAAGGATATTGCTGGAGCTCCAGTACTTGCCATAGGAATGTATGTCAGCCCAAAGGATGAAAATCCAATTGGTGATGCCTTGGCTGCCTCAGGGACTTTCCATATGGAGTGACAGACTTGGGAGGCTCTGCTGAGCATTGGACTAGACTCCACTGTGAGGCGTAGAACTCAGAGCCCATCTTCTATTATTCTTCTTTTACCCTTATCAATTATTAACTGCAAAGGTTATTGAAGTGAAAACCTTGCCTGGAGTTTGTATTTCTTGAGATTTACTTCCAATAATGAATGTGGGTTTCAAGTGACTGCATCTTTCACTGACCAAGTTTTGAGCACATTAAATATTTGGTACTTTTCCCTCTACATCACATGCTAATTGAGTAGCAGTAATTTTTGTGGAGCTTCATTCTGTCATCCTGTTCTGTTAATTGGTACTTGGAATCAGGAGCTACAATCTGGAGGCAGACAGGCTTTTCTCAGATGGAGACGGGCCTTGAAGTATGTCTCCCAAGGAGCCATCTAACCTGCAAGTTGAGAGCACTGGCTCTGGAATACACTCTCCTGGATTTAAATTACAGTTTTGTCCCTTTTGGCTGTGTCCCTTCAGACAAGTTACTTAGTTTTCTGAACTTTGCTTTCCTTAAAAGGAGAGTAGTAGAGTGATAAGCTGATCTGCTTCATGGCATGGTGATGAGGAAGAAAGGATGTGTATAAGGTGTTTAGTGAAAGCCAGAACACAGGGTCTCAGTATGATGGCATGAGGCAGGGGCTGCATGTACAGTTCTGTGTAGAGCACCTGTCTAGCAAATGTCAGCCTTCAGATTCCATTGAAAGCACCCAGACAGAACAAAAGGAAACAAACACAAAAACAGACACATAAAAAGGGAGACAGGTATAAGGCAGTGATTCAAGAGCCATGGGGTAGACAGCAATTGTGTTATATTTGACCATTATCAACCTTCCTCTCTTGTTTCTTACAGCCTGATAAAGTTAACCTGCTACTGAAATGCTCTTCCCTGCAGCCTATGTTTGCTTTCTTAACAAGTACCAGACTCTTAAAAAAAAAAAAAAGCTGTGAGAGGTGTTGCAAGGAGCTCTCCCAGAGCTTAGGTTGGATCCCAAGCACAGGTGCTGATCTCTGTCAGCACAGTGCATCTGCCTTCATTGGCATCCTCAGTGTACCACTGGGGATGCCCAGGCTGTAAGGTCATTCTCCTCTGCCAGGGGTAATGAGGACATACATTGTAAAGAGAGTGGGAGCATTTGAGCTGGAAGTGGGAAGGATGCTTTCTGGGCTTTGAGGCTATTTCTGTAGAAATTTTCAACTAGGAAAGTAGTTCATCTCACCTAAATCTCATAAAATAATTTTGCGATGGTAGTGGTATCCCCCACTTTATATTTGAGGACACTGAGTATTAAATAGGCTGATGGACTTCCATCTAAGGTCACACATTTCCTCAGATTCACACTGCCCCTGTGGTAGAGTTGACCTTTAACTTTGGATATTCTGATTCTGACTGTTGAATGAATGAAACTGTCATAAGAAAAGTTTTTCCTGTTTCTGTTTCTTTGAATTTTTTGCAGAATTTCTTTGAGTGCAGGGGAAGAACCCAGGGCCTCAAACATGGTAGGCAAGCACCGTGCCAACTGACACACATTGCCAGCCTAGGAAGAGAGGAATCTTATTAGGAAGAGAAGATAGCACAAACTGGAGTAGTTCTTTGGTATTTCTGAGTGTAGAGAGTGTACTGCATAAGCACTCACAGGAAGTCTGAGAGCCACACAGCCTCTTCGACATGGTGGTGCTTTGAGGCACTTGACCCAAGCTTGTGTGGAAAGGGTAACTAGTCCCTCAAGCTGTGGGAGGGTAGTCTTCTGGGGACAGGTTTCTGGAGGAGTGGAGGGAGCTCGTGTTGGAGAAAGCAGATGGATTCAGAGAGGAGACCTGCTGCCTTGAGAGGGAGGCCATTTTCCTTGGAAGCACAAATAATGGACTGCTGGTTAGTATTCAGATGTGATTGTACTGTGGAGCCATGGGAGAGCAGAATGGGAAGGAAGGAAGATGTGTAAGCCACTGGAAAGAAAGAAGTGAGAAGTCTCTGTGACAGGTGTGCCCTGCAACCTACCAGAGAACTTCTAGTAGCTCTCTGGGCTCCTTAGGTTTAGGTTTTCAGTGGGTATGACATGCTCTTTTTGACAGTTCTACTTGGAGTCATTTCATGTCTGGCTAGAAACTGGTGTGAGTGAACCAGTAATATCAGTGCCCCCCAGGCAGGATCTTGTTAGAGATGTAGTCTGGGAACCTTACCTTTAGATCCACTTGAACTAAAATTTCCATGGAGTAGGGTGCAGGGATGTGCAGTTCATGATTATTTTAAGAAAATTTAATTGTGTATGGGTCTCTGTATGGGTATGATGATGTGTATTTTAAGAAAACCCCCAGATCATTGCGTTCATTTTAGGTTTGTACCAATGTTCAGGCCCTCTGAAGTATTCTTTATGGTTCTCTACTTATGTGATGAATTTGCCATGTACACAACATTTATTGGATTTCTATTAAATATGTATGAAACAAGGTTGACTTGTACATGCATTCAGTCTGGTAGCTCACAGTATGGATACATAAATCTACTTGTTTATAGGTTGCTACTGTAAAGAAAGAAGGAAAGGCAAGGGAGGTGCAGAGAATACACATGACTTTGGATGGTGGGCGTTTCTGTAGGGGTGTTCAGGGGCAGGTGGGTGCAAAGGATAGAGGCACACCATCCATGCAGTCAGTCCATCCAGGGATTTACCACTGCTCTGGACAATCTGTGGGTAGCTCACGGCCGTACTTGTCTATGGCCAGAGGCCTTTGTACATGCAGCTCTACCAGGTACCTGTCTCCATCTACTTTATTGGCATGATAAATGGTCTACAACTGGGCATGGTTACAAAGACGGGTCAAGAAAGAACACCTCCAGCATTTCCTTTCAGATCCATTTTTTCCTAAAAGTCTGCATATCAACCATTCTGTAAAAGGAAAAAAATTGATTTGTCACTGATTTTTTTTTCCCCATGCTTCAGCCTGAAAGAAATGTAAATGTTGTACTGGCCTTTAGTGCTCTGCCTTCAAGCCTAGATTTAGTGCTGATCATTATACTTTTAGAGTAGGTTAGGTATGAAAATAGCAGCAGGTTGAAGAGTCAGAGGAAACTGTTTGCTTTCTTCTGCTGATTTGGTCGGAGTTGAAGTACGAATATTAATATAGTCCATTTAAACAATAAAATCACTCTCAGAGAAGAACTCTAAACTTTAGTAAATATCAGAGATCTTGAATGCTAAAAATGAAAGTCCTCTGTTATTGTTTGCTTTTTTACAAATTACTTGGTGGTAAGGGTTGGGGTGGCTTACTACTTCTTTTATACATGTAAGTCATTAGACTATAAATTAGGTATTTAGGCTTTATAGAACCCTTCCTACCCTAGAATGTGAAAATGGTAACTTGGCTAGCCAACTTTATTAAATTTTTTGTTATTGTTTAGCTCCAGTGATGGGTCTTGACACTGTTCTCTTTTCTGCACCAATCTTCCTCCTCCTTCCCCCAACCCCCTCCCGTCTTGGCTGCTCAACTCCACTCACTCTGCCCTAGCTGTTCACTCTGCTAGCATACTGACCTTTCTGAAGTTCCAAACATTCTCTATGAAAATGGTGTGTAAGAAACCTTCAGAGGTGGTGCTTGACTGTGGCTGTTTGTAGAATGCTTGCTCATGCACAAGCCCCTGGGTGCCATCCCCAGTACTACAGAAACTGGGTGTGGTGGCATGGCCTTGTAATCCTAGCACCCTGAACCATTAAGCGTTGTAAGAGGCCATGCATTTTTAAGTGTTAGAGCTGGGATGTGCATTCTGATGGCTGGCTCTTCTAGCCCTGGCTCCTGCTTTTAGATACCTGTGCTTTCCTGTTGTTTTCTGAGGGGAGAGGGTCTTCCTGCCTTTTTCCTTTTCCTACTGGAAAACAGCTGTTGAATGTTCCTAACAATATGTTTCTAAAGGTCATTGTCTCATTATCTGTTCAGCCTGTTAAATGTACTTAGTAATAATATTAATACTTCTAACACTAGTTAGTAGTAAGAGCCATTCCCACATTTTAACATCCCCCTATTAAACAATAGGTTTTTAATGAATGTATAGTTGTATAAAAAGGAGTCTGAGGCTGGAGAGATGGCTCAGCGGTTAAGAGCACTGACTGCTCTTCTGAAGGTCCTGAGTTCAAATTCCAGCAATCACATGGTGGCTCACAACCATCCATAATGAGATCTGATGCCCTCTTCTTCGGTGTCTGAAGACAGCCACAGTGTACTTATATATAATAAATAAATAAATCTTTAAAAACAAAACAAAACAACAACCAAAAAAGGAGTCTGAATGGATATTGAGTGGTCAGTTCCAGTGGCTGAGCCCTGTGATTTGAGGAGAGTGTTCTGTGGCCACCATCAAAATGGAATTGATACAGACAAAATGAGTTCATTCGTTTCAGCTGTATCATATTGAAACCATGGATGCTCTATCAAATATAAATTATATACATGTGTGTGTGTGTGTGTGTGTGTGTGTGTGTGTGTGTGTGTATAAAATGTACAAGCAAACAATCTGATTTTCATCTGTATCCAGGGTCAAATTCAGCTGATCAGTGTAGCATGGGAAACCTTCACTGACTGCTCAGGAGTTCATCAGTCTGTGCTTGTGTCTTCAAGATGCTCTAATAAGGTTTCTGAGCTTTGTTGACTTCCATTTTGGATGCTGCAAGTCCTTGGCTGATTGGGTTTCTTCTGAGGCAGTTGATGGTTACCTTGCTGTGTGCGCACAGGCTTCCTTGTGTGTTTGCATTTGTGTTTAAGACCTAGGTGGATAGCAGTCTTGTTAGGTAAGTTCTTAAAGTCCTTACATTTTAGCTTTACCCTCTTTAGAGACCTTGCCTCAGAAACTATTCCATTCTGAGTATTGCGTTCGTTCAAATACGATTAGAATTTGAACCTGAAATTTGAAGACACATACCTCAGTCCATACTAGTAGACACGGATGTTTCTTCACTTTTTTATTTCTTTCCTTTTGGCAGTTTGGTTTCCCAGGAGAACATTTAAAAAAAATGATTTAGAAGGAAAAAAATTGAGAGTGCTATCAGTAAGTAACCCATGAGCATAGTGGTGTCAGAGACTGAGTGAAAAGGAGTTTTTGATGCATCCTATAGAGTTGTATCATCCTGGCATCCAGAACATTATGTTCTGGTTTCAGGGAGAGATGAAATCTAGCTGTACGTGGGAACGCTGGACAAGCATCTGTGTTGTTGTGAAATGAAAAGGACAAAGTGGGGCAGCTTTTTAACCTTTTTGAAACCTTTAAGCTTCTTGAAAATTGAGAGCTCTTATTTCTGCTGTCCCTTTTGGCCTAGCTCAGCAACTTGATGAGCAGAGGAATGACAGTCTCTTCCTTTGTAGTGGCTAACGCCATGCGTGGCATCTGCCAGATGTTACAAAATATTGGTCAAATTGAATTAATTAATTTACTTCAGCCAAATTGTTCTCCAAACCTTTTGTGTTTTTTCCCCCCTTCCACTTTTGTTTGTTAATTCTCATCCTCTTTACTTCACAATTCTAGCTTATGGCTTTTCCCTCCCATTCTCTTTGTAATTATCCAGTCATTTATTAAATGGAGACAAGCTTAACTAGACATTAAATAATTGCAGGTGTGCAGCTGAATTGAGTCACTGGCCTGTAAGTAGGAGCTCACAGCTGCTTCTGCAGTGTTGGGTGAGGGGATAACCTTTTCCCTCATTTGGTTACACGGTGCTGTGCATACTGCACAGGGAAAGAGTGTCGAAGCTTCTGCAGTAAGCAGCTTACAAAGGCTGGCATGTTCTCAGGAAGCCAGCAGGAAAGGCTCCAGGAGGTCAGCTCTTCCTTGGAATTTTGCCTTGTCCTTTGCTATTTTCTTGGTAGGGGACATTTGAATTGTCCTTTCCTTGAAAACAGTCTTTAGGTTTTTTTTTTTTTTTCCTTACTTTTTTCTTTTTCCTTTTGTTGTTTGAGATGGCCTTACAATGTAGTCCATGCTGGCCTTTAACTGTTTATGTAGCTCACACTAGCCTCTAACTCCTTCCCGATCTCCAGACTCCTCCCAGATGAGTGTGCACCAGCACACTAGATTTTACCTTTTAATTCTAAAAAGTTTTAAAAATTACAGTTACTGTGTATCTATGTATGCACGTGTGTGTCCATGCACATGCACACATGCATGGACGTGAGAAGACAGCTTCTGGGAGTTAGTTCTTTCTTCTATCATGCATGTGCTTGCGGTCAAACCAGGCTAGTCATGATTAGTGCCAAGCGTTTTTGCCCATGGAGCCATCTCACTGGCCTCTGACTTCAGCTTTCTGTTGGTCGTGTTAACTACCACAGCAGGATTCTCTCATTTCTTCTTAAGAGATTAACAGTGGGTACAGCAGTCAAATTTTGCTTCACTGATGAAACTTCATCTTCATGCTTTATGTTCAACTTCCTCAATCTATAAGGTATACTTCTTTTTATGAGTGTAATTTTAGTTTTAGAATTGTGGTGTACCCAGTTCGTTTTCTTTGGCTTCTTTTATCATTTATCACAACCGCTAGTGGAATATATGAATTATATAGTAAGTGCGTAACTCCGTGTAAACCTTGAATAGGCTCTTAATAAAGGACTGCTAAAGCTATGCAGTAACCTAGTGGTTATAGCCACAAATGTGCAGGGCTATGGGCTAAGGATATATAGGATATACACAGGTATAAGAAATATGCTGGGGCTGGAGACATGGCTCAACTGTTAAGACCATTAGCTGTTCTTTCCAAGGACCTGGGTTCAGTCCCCCAGCATCCACATGGTACATGCAACTGTCTGTTGTTCCAGTTAAGGGGATCCAATGCCCATTTCAGGACTCTGTTGAAATCAGGCACAGAAGTGACATACAGACATACATGAAAACATCTGTATACCTAAAAAAAAAGAAGTTAAAAAAAAAAAGAGAGAAATGTTGCCACTTGTATAATGTTGAATAGATTATTTAAATCTCAACATACTTCCCCCTCCTCCCTACCCCTGTGCTTGGAATTGAATCTAGGGTCGTTCACATTACTAGGTATATACCCCACCCTCTCACTGGGGCATTCTAGTTAAGTGCTCTACTGCTGGGCCATACCTCTTACCTCTCACCTGGGTATTCTAGGCACACAATGTACTGCTGAACCAAGCTTCCAGATACTGTTTAAGTGCCTTAATCTTTAGTTTCCTCATGTGGGTAGTTGTGAGAATTGAAGGAATTTGGTAACTAATTGAAAGCACACAATCTACCAAGCCTTTGTCTTGATCCTGGGGATAATGCACACATGCATAAAACAGCCTAAATTTTATATCCTCATGGAATGAATGTGTCTGAATCTGTATTTTAGTATCAACTAGCCAGTGTTTATGATAAACATTAACTGAAATATTGACCTAAGAAGATTTCACTTGGCAGTTTAAACTCTTTCCTTGTTCAGAAGGTCTCGTTCATATCAAGTATCACAGACAGTCATCCATTTTGAGATTTCAGAATTTGAGCCTAGACTAGTTATGTCTGTGTACCTGAACTTCTGGGTTGTGTGCAGAACTCCTCGTGTGGGTCACTGCTGTGTAGGCTGTCTCTGAGTTTCCAGAAACAGACCCAAGAATGAGGGCTAAGTGATACCTTTGATCCTTTGAATCTCTGTGTGAAAGCCGGGTTTGTTCAAGTAAAGTCTGAATGACTCAGGGAGGGCACTGTGGAGTTTAACTTAGCAAACCCTGTCTGATAGCTGTGCTTGTTTGATATCTGCAGAAACACAAGCAGAAAAAAAAAAATCTCAGGAGATCAGATTGATCAGCTTTTCTAAACTGTTTATTGTGGGTGGCCAAAAGAAAACCCTTCTGAGATGTTATGTTTTCCTGGATGACTAACAAAAGTAGAGACACTGGCAGTACCAAGGGAACTCTGGTAGCATGCTGAGGTGGGAGTCTGGCGTTCAGTCTCGGAGGGTGCTAGTGATCAGACATCAATTCTCTTTGGAGGGAGTGGACTGGGAGTCATCAGTAAGTCCAGTATTGAAAGACTTGGCACTGGTCCCTTGAGAGAGGCATGAGAGTGTACTCACGTGCTCTCACGTGAACTATGCTAAGTTATTTTAAGAATATGTCTGATCAGAGTTAATATCCTACCATAGATCAATAATTTGTATTCTTAAGTTCCTCCTTTTTCTATAGAGAAGTGTTAAACAATATATGAGAGTAAAGAGAGGCATGTTTGGTTCTTTTTTGGAGTTGTCATGTAGATACTGTCCTGGCTAGGTTTCTGTTGCTATGACAAACACCGTGATCAAAAGCTACTTGGGGAGGAAAAGGTTTATTGGTTTACAGGTTAGATAGCGTTTATTGTGAAGGAAGCTGGGGGAGGATCTCCAGGCAGAAACTGAAGTAGAGATCATAGAGGGATGCTGCATACTGGCTTGCATTTTTACAGACTTCAGGACCTCTTACCCAGAGTTGGCACTGCCCGTGGTAGGCCGGGTCCTCTCAGCATCACTCATTAATCAAGAAAATGCTCCACATGCAGACTTGCCTATAGGCTAGACTGATGGAGTCATCTTTTCAATTCATGTCTCTCTTGTTTCAAGTTGACAAAGCAACAGAAACAAACAAAAGAGAACAAATCCTAACTGGCACAGATGCTTTATGCTGTAGATCTTTTTTCTTCTTTGGGATTTGGAATTTGGTTTCTTGAGAACCTATTGAGAAGATTAGGTATGTTTAATGTGGTCAGCCCTATGTGCATTTTTTTCTGTTTACTGCAATAAAGACATGAAGGTTTTTATTGGAAGTTTTTGTGGACGTTGAGAGGAAGCCTTTACATAGTTGTTTATCAGAGTCACTAAATAGCTCAGACATCCCTGGTGACTTAGCTGATGGCCTTTACTACCTGGCTAGGTGCTTGAGAAAGGAGAGTGCGCTTGCTTCCCTGCCAGCAAAATGTCATGAAGCCAGATGCAGTGGGAATTGCTGCATTGAGCAAACTTAACAGGATTGTTGCACAAGATTGGCAAGTGTCCAGCTTTAGACTATCTTGGAAGAACTGGCTTTAGGGCAGAGAGGAAAGGTTTAGATAACAACTTTCTTCCTTCTCGGTGGCCTTATCCTTACTAAACCTGACTGAGGCTTCTTTGTGCCTTTCACACATCTGGTTCTAAGTACTTGCTTTGGGTGGGCTCTTTGTATAAATCACAAGGCTCCTGTGCAAGTGCAGTCATAACTTTTCCTAGAGGAATAAGTTAGTTTGTGCAGGAGTTGACAGAGGGTGGAGTTTTACAGTACAATTGGAAATCACTCCATACCACCTTTAGTGGCTTTTATAGATATGGGCCCATAGACTCATATATTTGAATGCTTGGCCCATAGGGAGTGCCACTATTAGGAGGTATGGCCTTGTTGGAGTAGATATGGCCTTGTTGGAGGAAGTGTATCACTGTGGGCTTTGAGGTGTTCTATGTTCAAGCTCTGCCCAGTGTGGGACAAAGTCCCCTTCCTGCTGCCTGCAGTTCAAGATGTCGAACTCTTAGCACAATATATGCCTGCAGGATGCCATGCTTCACACTGTAATAATGGGCTAAACCTCTGAACTGTAATCCAACCTCAATTAAATATTTTCCTTTATAAGAATTGCCTTGGGCTGGAGAGATGGCTCAGCGGGTAAGAACACTGACTGCTCTTGTGAAGGTCCTGAGTTCGGATCCCAGCAACCACATGGTGGCTCTTGGCTCACAACCGCCCATAATGAGATCTGACGCCCTCCTCTGGTGCATCTGAAGACAGCTACAGTGAATTATGCTGGAGCGAGTGGGCCAGAGCGAGCGAACGGGGAGGCAGAGGTACTGAGTTCAATTCCCAGCAGCCACACACATGATGGCTCACGGCCATCTGTACAGCTACAGTGTACTCATACACATAAAATAAATAAAATAAATCTTAAAAAAAAAAAAGAATTGCCTTAGTCATGATATTCCCTCACAGAAATGGAAACCCTAAGATCCTTTCCTGTAACTTCTCACCATCAGAGTTGAGTAAGGGTCACCTGTCCAATCTCATAGTTTTTGTAAGTTTAACACACCTGTGATTCTTCAAAACTAATGAATTTTCGATTACACCCATGTGAACATCCAGTAGTACAAGTTGCAAGGTGCTTTAGCTTTGAGTCTGTTATGAATATGTTCTTCACTGTGCAAGGCCAAAGAGGGATTTTCTTGGTGTGTATTCCTCTTGCCATGAAGACTTTTTTCCATTAAGTAAAAATACATCCAAACTGTGAACTTCATTAAAAGACTAGTGTGAGAGAATTAGAAATGAGCAGAATGCTACCCCTGTGTCTCAGGAAACTTTCACGGGACCTCTGAGTAGTGCCCATCGAACAGATTGAATCCATTGTACCAATAACATTACACATGATGCCTTTTCTGTTTTAGTTTTTTTCTTTTAAGAATTCCTGGGACATCCCAGAACCTTCCCAAGTTAACTAAATAAACTAATACAAGTTTGAAATGTTTCAAAGTAACCTAGAGCTAACGATTCAAAACTTTGCCATTTGGGGGCTTTCTGCTGAAAGACATCTCTCTAAATTGCACGAAGATTCTTTTTTGTCCCCCATTATTAGAAACTAAAGCAGAACTAAGCTGAATAAATTGTCTAATTTACACAAGTAGCTTCTAAATTGTCCCTTTATATACCTTACTTACATACGCTTACAACTGAGTATCACCGAGAGCTACAGTTTGTCAGGGTTTAGCTCTTAATTAGCTTATGAGATTACATCCTTTTGAAGCTGTATACCACAGGTTGTTGGCTAGTTTTCCAAAAGCAATTAAAATGCCCACTGTTATAATTAAGCTTGTTACTTGTTGTATGTTCTGGTTATAAAATGTATTGGCAATTAAGGAAATGGAGACTGAGGCATTTGGCTTGGCTCTTAGAGATGCATTAGACTGGATTCTACCTTGGTCCCTGGGTCAGTTGGAGTAGCTTGAATATTTATTGTTATACCTTGAATAACAATAGCTGCAGATTACTGTGGAGTTTATGATGGTGTTCCAACAGATAAAAGATAATCAAAAGTGTATCTTTTAGATGGTAACCTTGTAGCCAAGAGGTCTTCATATGAAACATTGCCTTATCTTTAAGAAGATGGCTTGACCATGATAGAAAAATTCAGTCTGTTAAACTTGACTCCCCATTTTTCTTGTTCATTTTCACTTTGGTGACTGCAAAGGAGGTGTGGGAGAGTTGTCACAGGTTTAATGTGGTTATGTCTGATGACTGTACAGCAGTACAAGCTGTTACAGCACAGTGAGATTTGGCCTATGGGAGAAAATTTGATGATAACAGTTAGTCTCCATGGCAATACAGATCTTAGTAGCTTGTTTCCAGTGTTGAATTCCTTCTCACCTCACTGACTCTTTGAAACATTTTTTGGGGGGTATGTCACAATAATATGGTAGCTGAGTCATGGGGCCTACAGGTCATTTCATGGTCATGTAGAAATCACCAAGTAAAGTCCTATGAGATTTTCATACTTATTTTGAAATTCCTTTAACATTCATGGGAGAAGATGAGAACTTATTTTATGTGGTTCCATCCCATTGCTTTGGCCTGTTTGTGCCCTTAGGCAATTAACATGAAAATGAAGGCTTAGAAATGAATTTAACATTTAGAGCAGGGCCTGACTAGGCGTCACAGGACATTAAAATCAGGGAAGAGAAAAGGGCAGGTGTTCTGTAATTACTATTTGGTTTTGAGGACTTTTGGAAAGATTGGGTCTTATTTTAGATTTACTCCTACCCAGAGTTCCTCTAAGGTTATGATTAATATTATAAATGATTTTCTTTATTGGTCTTAGAGATTAGAATTATCACAGGAACATTTTCTTGGGAAAACTACTGTTCATTTGTGGGTCTCTGGATATTCAGTGTTGAGTCTACAATGTATTGCTGTAGAATCAATTTAAGGGCTTGTGGGTCTAAGGACATTTCCTCATTGGTTCTTTTAAGTCTATTTATACAAGCCTTTCTGGTGCTTCCTTTGTAGCATATTTTCCACAATTTATTTCTAGCCTTGTAAGAATGGAGGGGAAATTACCAAATTATTAGGTTGGCTCCTTATATGAGTTCTGCCATTTTCCCTCTGTACAGAATGAAATAAAATCAGTCTTTGCTCCAATCCTGTGAGAAAAGATTACAGGTTCTGAGGAAACGACTGTTTTCAAAGGGTGTATTTGTATTTAGTGTGAAGTACGAGTTTAGTGTGGTATTTTATGTTAAAACTACAATGTCATTATCCTATAGTCATACACCCAAAAGGAGATGTGACAGTATGATGTGATTCACTTTTCAGTACTAAAAGGAAAAGAGAAACCCAGCAGAATTTCTAATGCACTCATTAATGTTGCTTGCAGATCTCATGTCAGCTTTGCTGGCCTTTCCTTGGGCACCTGTTCTTACTCCTTTAGTGGAGGATCTTGGCTCCTCCTGATGCTCCACAGCACTCCACACCTTTGTCCGCACAGCACTTCTGGTGTTGTTTGATTCCTCTGTTTGACTGTAAACTACAATAACATAGCACAGAGGCTGTGAGATTTTGCTGTTGTTGTTGTTGTTGTTTTTAAGGTTTAATTTCCTCCCTTCCTAGATAGGGTCTTGCTGTGTAACCCTGGCTGTCCTGAAATTCTATAGACAAAGCTGGCCGCAAAACCACAGAGATCTGCCTGCCTCTGTCTCCTGAGTGCTGGGAATAAAGGTGTGTGCCACTCACCCAGCCTCTAATTTTGTTTTTATTAACACGTATTGTAGTGGCTGGAATGAAAATGGCCTTCATAGACTCACTTGGAGTTGAATTATTGGAGGTGTGGCCTCATTGGAGTTAAGTGTGGCCTTGTTGGAGGAAGTGTGTCACAGGGGGTTGGGATTCAAGGTTTCAGAAGCTCAAGGCAGGCTCAATGTCAGGCTCTCTTCCAGTTGTCTGCTGATCAAGCTGTAGAACGCTCAGCTCCTTACCTAGCACCAGGTCTGCCTGCATACCACGATGCTTCCTGCCATGACATTAATGGACTAAACCTCTGAACCTGTAAGCCAGCCCCAATTAATATTTGCTTTTATAAGAGTTGTTATGGTTATGACCTCTATTTACATCAATAAAACCCTAATTTAGACACATATGTATGCCTCATGTCTGGATATCTTCAAAGGCCTGAAGAGGAAATTGGATTCTCTGGAGCTGCAGTTACAGGCAGTTGTGAGCTGTGCAGCATGGGTGCTGGTAACTGAACTTAGGGCCTACGAGAGAATAGTAAGAGCTTTTAACCACTGAGCCATTTCCCCCGTCTAAAGGCTTTGCTTTTTAGAGTTTCTTTTCCTTCTTTTCAGCAAAGATTAAAGCATATTTGATAGGCACAGCCTGGGATTATGGATTTGATAGACACAGCCTGGGATTATGGATTGTTCACATGAATAATACAGATTAAATTTTGGCATAATGTTTACTTACAGAACCATCCTACAGCAAGAATAATGAGGATATCTGGTACACTTCAAAGTTTCCTCTTTGTGGTAGGTTTTTAGTATGTCTGTTCTCTATCCTTTAACAACTAATCTCTTTTCTTTCACTGTAGATAGAAAGTGGGTGCATTGGATACATTTCTAAAAATTTAGTATAAATGAAACCACACAGTTTGTAATATTTTATTAAACATAAATATTTTGATAGCCATCCATGTAGAAATATGTTTGTGTGCATGAATGTGTATGTATGTTTATACATGCATGCATACAGGCATGTACAGGTATATATATCCATGGTAGGCATTCATCCATGTATAATGTTATAAATAAAGCTGCTAGAAATATCCATATATCTGTTTTTGTATGATGCATGCTTTTGTTTCTCTTAGATGAAAAGCCAGAGTGGAATGACTTGGTTGTGTATATATTTGTGTAATAGTTCAAAATTGACGAGTTTCTGAGGTCTTTCTTTGCATTTTGCTTTTATGCTAATAGTGTATAATAGTTTCATTTCCTTCATATTATTGCTAATACACATGATTAGGTCGATAACTTAAGAAGTTATAGCCATTTTAATAGATATTTGGTGCCAGGCCGTGGTAGCACAGAGATAGGTGGATCTCTTGGTTCCAGACCAGCCTGATCTACAGAGTTCTAGGACAGCTAGAAAAACTCTGTCTCAAAAAGCCACCATCAACAACAAAAAAAAATCTATGTGCTGAGATCTCATTGTTGTTTAAATTGCCTTTTGTAAATGACATATGATGGTGAACGTCTTTTCCTGCACCTGTTATCCATGCCTCTTCTCTGAGAAAGCATCTCTTAACATATTTTGCTGGTACGTTCAAGGAGGCTTTATTTTAAAGATTTATTTTCAAATTTTAACTTATGTGCATGTCTTTGTGAGTGCATGCCATGTATACGTGAGTACCCATAAAGGCCAAAAGAGAGTGTTGTATTCACTGGAGCTGGAGTCACCGATGGCTGCGAGCTCACAACTGCTCTTGGGTCCCCGGAAGAGCAGGATGTATTCTTAACTACAGAACCATCTTTTCAGCCCTAGTTTAAGTGTTTTAGCAAATACAAGATTTGTACTTGTATCTTCCTGGCCTTTGGCTTGTATTTCCATGTTTAACAATGTCCTTTGAAGAGCAGGAATTTAGGATTAAAATTCTAATTCATTTTCTTCAGGCAAAATGCTAGAAATGTTCATTGGCAATGAAGAAACAGATCAGAACTCTTACATTTTGATGAAGTCCAAGTATCAGTTTGTTCTTCTATGAATCATGCCTTTGGTATCAGAGCTAAGAAATCT
Organism: Mastomys coucha; assembly: GCF_008632895.1. Taxonomy (NCBI): domain Eukaryota; kingdom Metazoa; phylum Chordata; class Mammalia; order Rodentia; family Muridae; genus Mastomys; species Mastomys coucha. Next base: position 126,300,143 of record NW_022196905.1, on the reverse strand, counting down.
GCCTAAAAGTCACAAAGTAGTTTTTAAATAGAATGTTTAGATTGTTAGCTTTTACATTTAGGTCTGTGATTCATTCAGAGTTTTTCCTACATGGGGAACTATGGCTTGAAAATACTTTTCCCCCATATGGATAGCCAGTTGTTTGAACATAATTTGTTGAAGAGACCATCTCTTCCCATGAAACTGCCTTTGCGCTTTTGTCAGACATGAGCTGTCCAGATATGCCTCTGATCTTTTGAAAGGTTCTCTGTTATGTTCAGTGTACATCCACTCTTAAGTGACAAGTCAACAGACATACCAGGAGGATAGTGAAGAGAGGTTAAGGAGGGCTGGGGTGGGGGTGGGGCGTGAATAGTTCCCAAGGCAGAGTCTCTTCAAATAAACACAGGACTTTCATTAGGGAAGGTCACAGGTATTCATATAGGTAGCCCCACCATCAGACGTAGATATGAATACATCCTGGAACATGATCACTACAATACCATGTTTCTTCATGTTTGTTAAATGGTGCACACAGGGCTGGAGAGATGGCCCAGTGGTTAAGAGGACTTGATGCTTTGCAGAGAACTCAGGGTCAGTTCCCAGCACTTACATCAGGCAGCTTACACACCACCCATACTTCCAGATCCAGAACATCCAGTGCCCTCTTCTGGACATATCGGGCACTGTACTTGTACAGCACTCCACCCACACATAAAATAATAAGAATAGTAAAATAATTACTTTTAAGAATGGTTGGCCAGAATACTTCCCTCAGCCCATTTCATCCAGGCAACATTCTTCCATTTCCTCCATAATGTCCTCCCATTCCGAGCCCTTTGAGCAATGGATTGTTTACGATTAGCACATTTTGCCTGTGTGTGTGTTTTCAGAGGCATAGGCATCTGCATTGTAACAAGTACTTATCAGTTAGTTTTGTAGAGTTTTAGTGTTTGAAGAAATCTGGAGTATTCTTGGCCACTCCGATTTTTCCCCCGTGGGCTTTCAGACTTATCATCTCCTCCGTGCTGATGTGAAATGAACTGCCTTGGCAAGGAAAACTGATTTTTGTATTCATTAGCTCTTGCTTTGTAATGAGGGAAGTCTCTTAGTAGATATCTAGAACCTGTTCGTTCTTGTCTAATCTCCAGAGTCATCCTTTTCCACACTTAAAGCTCTTGAGTTTTAAAAGACCACTATTAATAAGTCTTCAACTGAGTCTCTTATGAAACTTCTGAATATTGGCTGCCTCCTGGTTGTTACTCTGGGTATAGGAGAACATGAAGAATAGACTAATGCAGTGGTGTTCTTAACCTTCCTAATGGTGCAGCCTGGTAAGTTCCCCATGTGGTGGCCCACAACTATAAGACAATTCTTGTTGCCACTTCCTTTTGCTACTGTTAGGAATCATAATGTAAATAGTTTTTGGAGACAGAGCTTTGCCCAAGGGGTCATGACCCACAGGTTTAGAATTGCTGAAGTAATGGGAGTTAATTGGAGTTTTAATTGCTGGAGGAATTGTCCAACAGAGGATACTGTAAGATCTTCACCATGCCTGTAAGAAGAAGAAATTTCAGGCTGAAGAGATCGAAGGTATCTGTCTTAACCTCATGGTTTAACATCAGGAAACCTGTCAGGACCTCTGAGGTAGTGTAGTGGACTGTAACAGAAAGATGAGGGAATGTTTCCCTTGAGATGCATAAGATGAGCCCTCAAGCTCAGCATCCGTCTGTTTTGCTTAAGGAACTCCTCTGAGTTACATATTGTGCTTCAAGCATTCCTGTCATTGCTTGTCATATGCCTGCCTCCCAGATCTCCCCATTGTGTTGGTTCATTGGAGAAAAGGCATCATCATGACTGCTGTTAATCACAGGGGAAAGAGTATGGCTCAGGGCTTTATGACAGGAGGGAAACAGTGGCGTAGCACGGGATAATTAATGGCAAATGGAGTGACAGTTTGATTCCCTGCTAGGGACCCTAGCATTGTTGAAAAGGGAAAAAAAATTCCCTTTATTCTTTCATAGACAGAACAGCTGTAATTTTGGTTGGATGGAATCCAATTAAAAGGAAATGACATGTAAATTGATGATCAGACAGTGTGAGCATCATAGTCCAAGACTTCTCAAAGAAATGGCAGAGTTTAGTGTAATTGGGCATGGTAACATTTATAAGAAAAATGGAAGTTAATATGTTGGCTATCGGAGTATTGGTAGTCTGGTATTTCTTCCAGTAGAGAGAAGAAACTTGCTTTAGGGGACTTTTAGTAAATTTTTTCCCCTCAATTTTGGAGACAGGGTATTATAGCTCAGGCTGTCCTCAAATTTGAGATCCTCCTGTCTCAGCTTCCTAAGCAGCAATGCATAGGCTGCTAAACATACTGACATATTTGAGCTGAGACCTATACTTTAAGAATTACAATTGTAAAGGAACCTCTTGGGTTGTATGTTTTCAAGCTAGTGGTGATTGAACATAAAATTCTCAAGACTGTATAAGACAGGAATCAAAGGCTGGCTCTTGGAAAAATCTCTTTGTACAGGCATGCTTCACTTAGTCTAATCATATGTTCTCAAAGATCTGTGTGAGAATTGACTTCCAAATTTAGTATAAAATAGAGATTTGGCCATTTATAATGGTATTATGAATCATTTGTTAAAGTGAAAAATCCTTTCTTAACCAAAGTCATGCCCAATTTATCTTTTGAGTAAATTCATAAGTCCATGTTTTAGATACGCTTAAAGGTATTTTTCTTTGAAATGAAATAATTGAAGGGACACACAGCATTTAAGCTTTAGAATGATAGGAAAAACCGAATGGAGGTTTTAAGAGGTCAGTATATTGCTTTTAAGGGAGAAAAATTCTGGTTTAGAAATCATAGAGCTTCTGCTGTTACTATGGAGAGAGAAGCAAGCTGCCTAGTGTACCTAGAGGAGAGATTTATTAGCATTGCCCAGTGAACTACAGACAAAGCAAGTATGAAGAGTGTGGAGACAGGAACAAACAGGACCATAGCAGTTCCTGGCAAGGCTTCATTCTGAAGAAAGTCCAAGAAGATGAAATGGAGTTAACCCTGAGAAAATCACAGAAGTTTGAGAAGAAAAAATTTTTCATAGACTCCAATAGCCAGAAAAGGAGCCTAGGGTCCAGGTAGGCAGCGATATCATTGTGCTGGTCATCCTAACTAAGGGAACCAATAAAGACGAGTCAGTTTTGCTTGGACTGGGCTAGAGGAGTGAGAGTCTTCATCCTACAAAAAGTGTGTGATTTTCACTTTTGTAGTCTCTCATACTTTGCTGTTTGGCTCAGCTCAAGGCTTAACTCTTCATTTGGTTCAGATTCGTGCTTCAAGCCTCCATATGAGAGGTACCTTTAGTGACTGACTGTCCTACCTAAGGATACTTTCCTGTATAGCACTGAATTCTGCCTCATGCATAGCTTGATAAATACTTCACTCTTGCTCACCATTAGGAGTAAATTCCATAAGAGTTAGACTCAGTTATTGAATTTAATATTTTTTTCAGTTTGTGTGTATGTGTATGTGTGTGTGTGTCCTGAGTGTTTCGTATTTAGTGCTGCTCCTATGTTCATGTGTTTAGTCTAACCTCTTAGAGTTGGATAGCCTACCATCAAGATCATCTCTGGATAAAACTAATTCTTCCATTCTCAGTAGTCATTGATTGACTGTAGTCCTTAAAGGGTGGGACCTTGAGAAATTCCCATCATTTACATTGGCCTGTTGAAACCATTTTGACCAGTTGTAGATCTCTAGTGCTTCTGTGTTCCCTTTCAAGGATGGACTTTCTTGAGGTTGATATACAGAGCTCAGTTGGTAGAATACTTGACTGGAATGTATGAGTCTCTGGGTGATCAGTCCCTAGCACCACAAACAAAACAAGAAAAGGAACTTGGTTGATGAACATGCATCATTGGTATTCAAAACAACCTATGATGTGTGGGAAACTTTCTAATATTTTCATTTGAGGTATTGGGTCATAATAGGAGTTCTTTGCTTTCTCAGAAGTCCCACAGTTGCCTTTCTGCCCTGGAATGTGTCAGTATCAAAAAGCACCTTTGCCACTCACATCTACTTACAGGTGTGAAAACCTTGACCACTTCCAGGAGGTAGCCTGCAGTTTTTCACAGAGACATTTTAAGAGTGTCTACTGTCCTCTTGTTATCTACCAATCAGAAGACATTGAACTTCAGCAGCTGATGAGAGTCCTAGCAGAACCATGCAGAAGCAAAGCATCGGGAGACAGCAGTCCACCAGCGCTGTCTGCTTCACTCACAAAGCCAGTAAGGACCGTACCCCTTAGCGTTCATCATCGGAAGTGTTCTGGTGTGAATATTCACTGTTACCTAGGTTGTATGATTCTTTGAAACCTTTTCAGAAATTATAGGAAAACTTCGGTATTGGAATTCTTTCTCTGGGAAAGGAGAGAGTTAGTTATATTTAAAAGATGTGGTGACTAATGTTTAGCTCTTACTTCCCAACTTTAGCTTTCCCGTTATTAAAGCAACCATGACCAAATTTCTTCATTTGTACAGTTGGGATGATAATGTTACCTGTACTTGGTAAAGGCTCCGCAGCCTTCCCAGACAGCACTACCAACTTGGGCACCAAGTGTTCAGATTGAGCCAGTAGGGGACATTACTCATTCAAACCAGCACATAGAGCTGTGCATCTGTGCATGGAGATTTCGTTGTTACTTCAAAGAAGTTCTTGTTCAAAAGTCCATGAAGTACTTCATCACTAGGCTGGTGAAAGAATTGTCTCTTCAGTCTCTCAGTTTCCTCTCTTCAATGTAAAGTCTAGTCCACAGGACTGCTGTTGTCTCATGATTTTTGGAATCAGCACTTCTGCTGAGAAATGAAAACATTGCACTTTTAAAGGCACAGAAAGCAAAATTACTGTGGCATCAGGATTCAAGGTTACAGAATTGGTTGGCTTCCTGGTTTATTTTGCTGAGCTGAATGAAAAAGATTTGATTGAATATTTCTGCTTAGAGATAAATATTAATAGGCTCAGAATCCCTCAGTGGTCATTTCCCTCACCAGATTCACTAAGAATTGTAAATTATGGCCTCAGACTCAGAGGTAAGTGTCCAGTGGGTCATGCACATGAGCAGAGGGTAACCAGAAAAGGACCTTTCAGTATCAGTCAGGGAACAAGTGGGGTGGGGAATGCTTATCTGTAGGGTAGGCTCATTCATGATTTTAGTCTCACTTTAATAATTTGTTACAATTTAGGTAAATATTCAGGGACTGCTCAAATCTTTTAACACAGTTTGTCATAGAAATAGTGTCAGAAAAAGCCATCAGAATTTGGAACTTAAAAAGATTTTTAGGATTGAAAATGTAGCTCACTTGGCAGAGTGCTTGCCTAGTATTTGTGATATTCTGTAACCCTGCACTTGGGAGGTAGAAGCAGGAAGACTTGAAGTTCAGAATTATTTTTGGCTACCTAGTGGGGATAAGCCCACTAGGCTATGGAAGACCTCATCTATTGCTTTAGTTAGCTGCAGCTGTCAACTTGACACAGTCTAGAGTCACCCAAAGAGGAAAACCTCATTTGAGGAATTACCTAGATCAGATTGTACATATGTACTAGATCAGTGTACATATCTATGGGGGATTGTCTTGAATGTTAATTGAGGTAGGTCCCATTATTCTGTAGGCAGGTAGTTGTTGGTTGTATAAGGAGAGTAACTGAGCATGAGCCTGTAAGCCAGCAGGCAGCGTCCTCTGGTCCCTGCTCGACTTCCTTGATTGTGTCTTGAGTTTCTTAGTCCAAGGTGATGCTGCATGGAATATGAAGTAGTTCTGTCTTCAGATTCCTGCTTCAGTTCCTGTGCTGACATCCCTCAGTGATGGACTGTGACATGGAAGTACATGCCAAGTGCGCCCTTTCCTCCTCTAATGGATAGTTTTATCACAGCAATGGGATCACACACACACACACAGACATACACACACAGGTGCACACACACACAGGTGCACACACACAGGTACACACAAACACAGGTGCACACACACAGATGAATACACATACATGCACACACAATTTTCCTATGTCAGTTGATGCTAACATGTGCCACTTGTTTATTGCTGAGTAGTATACCATCGTATAGAGATACCAGAATTTGTTTAAGTTATTCTCTTGATAGACATTTGGGTTGTTTCAGATGTCTATCTACTAATTCTAAAGCTGTAATGACTGGTCATATACAAGTTTGAGAATTTTTTTATGGGCGTATGTCTTCATTTATTTATTGTAAATGCTCAAGAATAGAAGTGTAACATAGTATATGTAAGTACATGCTTCACTTTATACAAAATTGTCAATACGGGATTCCAGAGTGTTTTTAGTGTTTATACTGTCATTGTATTAACATTATTTTACATTCTCAAATATACTGGTGACATGCTCACTTATTTTTAATGTTACAAGGGTATAAAATATGGGTTTTCATTGTGGTTTTAATTTGTGCTTTCCTGATGATTAATGATGGTGAATGTTGTCTTCCTTTTTGAAGTGTTTTGGTCAGGTCTTGTGGTTAATTTAGTTTTTATATTTTAAGACAGGATCTTACTGTGTAGCTCAGGTTGGCTTCAAACTCAGGGATCTCCCTGCCTCAGCTCTCCTGGGTCCTGGGATTTCAGATGTATACTACCATGCTTATCTATGAGAATTTTTAAATGATTTTCCCTTGCCTCTTCCTTGCCTTGTCAAATTCCTGTTGGTGTCTTGGAAGAGTAGAAGTTTTTACAAATTTTGATAAGTAGAGTTCTTCTTATTTTCTCCTATGTTTCTTTGATGTCCTTTCTGAGAAATCTTTATTTTCCTTAGGTTAACAGAAATGTTCATCTGTTTTTTTCTGCAAGCTTAATTGATTCCTTGCTGTGTGATCCATCTAAGGTTTTTAATGTGTGATGTAAGAGTGAAGGTTTTCTCCCCCTGTGCTTTACCCAGTTTCTCTGGCACTGCATTTTACCACCCTCCCATTGATTATTCTTGGCGCCTTGGTAGAAAATCAATTATCCATTTATTTCTGTTTAGTTCTATTTCAGGATACTCCAGTTTGCCCTGTTGATTGATTTGCCTATTTTTGCTTCAATATCATGCAGTCACACATCTTTGATTATGTGGAGTTATTATACTGAGTTCTAAAGTATATTAGTGTATATATATATCCCTATTTCTTTTCTAAGATTTTGGTTTCCTATTTCTAGGTCCTTTCTTTCTCTGGCTCGCTCTCGTGTGTGTGTGTGTGTGTGTGTGTGTGTGTGTGTGTGTGTGTATGTATGTATGTATGTGTGTATGAACCTATTTTATCATTTCTAAAAACCATTTTGGGTAATTTATGAAATTCCACAATACTGAGACCACACTTTGTCCAAATTGAATCGAAATTGTTTCAAGGCTGATTCAAGTTTAAGAGGATCTCCTTAACACGATCCACCAGTTAAAACTGTATATACTGATGCTTGTGGTGGCACAGACTGTAATCCTAGCTACTTTGGAAGTGAGGTGGAAGGTTGCAAACTTAAGGGCAGCCTGGGCAATTTAGCAAATTCTATTTCAAAATGAGAAGTCAAAAGAGGACTGGGCTGTACCTTAGTGATGGAGCCTAGAATTCTCTAGTTGAGGGATTTTGATGTTGAAACTGCCCCTATGAAATGTGTGTGTTGAAGTTGAAGTGGGTCCCTAAGTGGAGGATTTTGTTGATGCTTGTGACAGAAGCTTTGAATGAGGAGGAAGGAGATCTGTGAGGTTCAGAGGGGGAATGCTCTCTTGGGGAACATGGAATTTCATTTCCTTATGTGCTGGCTTTGCATGGCTGCCATCCTGATTGCTTAGTTTATTCTCCCCTTAAAACCTTCCACAAGGCTGCTGCAAACCAGTCACTGTGAAAAATGAAGGATATTCTCAGAAAAATTCAAAAACTGCACTTTGCAGTCAGGGGTTTCCTTGGATTTAGGGATGTGTTTGTGTTAGCTACAGATGAAGTTAGTGAGCACACTTCAGCATGATTGTGCAGACACCGTGCCTTTTTGATGGTGATTAATTACAGACATATTTTCTTTTATTTTTTGGTAGGGTTAGTGACAGGACCTTCCTTTATAGCTCTGGCTGGCCTGGAACTCCCTCTGTAGACCAGGCTGTCCTGAAACTCACAGATATTCCCTGCCTTGTTTTCCAAGTGCTGGGCTTAAAGGCATGTGCCACCACACCTGGCAAGGCTTTCTTTTATATTTTATACTTATGTTGATTAATTTCCTTTTACCTTAGGAAAGTAGTTCAGTCAGAAGTGACACTTAAAACAAAAACAAAAACAAAAACAAAAACAAAAAAGGGACAGACAGTTGAGTTCATATATAAAGACATTCCTTGAGAATATACGAACTGTATGCAGAATGGTAGGTGCTTGTTGTGGCTTTAACTTTTTTTTTTTTAAATCACATTTCCTTTTGGAAGAGACAGGTTGGAACTAGTCAGCTGAACCCTTCTTTGAGATATAAGTTCCCTAAACAGCTGTAGAGAATTAATTTCAGAGCTAGCTGAGATTTAATCTACACTTGCTGCTCAGTGTCATGGAAAACGGCCAATGTCTACCAGCTATGGAATCTTAGAAAAATTATATGAACATTGGATTTTTTGAGTGTTTTGCTAGTAGGAAAAGCATGAAAAATCCTTTAGTGAACTAGATTTTGCAGTGTACCTACATAGCAAGTATCTGTGATATTTGTGTGGCTTTCTTTTTATGTGTGACATTTAGGTTATGGTAGGTTCTTGTTTCTAATAGAACTGAAACACCCTATATTCAACACCAAGCTTCATTTTCTCTGTGAGGGGTGAAATGTTTCAAGAAAGAAATAAGTTAAAGGTGAGCAGTCTGTAACATCTGTTTGTCTGTCCTCTCTCTCTGCCTTCCATCCTGTTGCTTCCTTTCCATTCCTCTCCCATCCCTTCAACTCTCTGTCTAGAGGAAGCCTGTGGGGAGAGCATGTGAGAATTGTTCTCTTTCTGAGATCCTGTTTAATAACATGTATGCATATGTTTGTGCACAGACATATTTCTATCAATAATATTTTTAGAAAGGAAAACTTTTTAGGGTTTTTTATTTTTTATTTTTTTTAGATTTATTTATTTTATGTATATGAGTACACTGTAGCTGTCTTCAGACACACCAGAAGAGGGTATCTGATCCCATTACAGATGGTTGTGAGCTACCATGTGGTTGCTGAGAATTGAACTCAGGAGTCCTGGAAGAGCAGCCAGTGCTCTTAACCACTGAGCCATCTCTCCAGCCCAGGTTTTTTATTTTTTTATTTTTTTTAGAAAACATATTTTCCATTTTCAGGCTTTTATTTTTAGAATTTACATGCAATGTGACTATTTCTCTTAGGGTGTTATAGTCAAATCATCAAAACAAGTTAGTTTAGTTTAGTTGTTTAGGTATTTTAAGAGCTAGGGCAGGTGACACATGCCTCTAATCCCAGTACTCAGAAGGCTGAGACAGGAGGGTCACAATCTTGGGTTATGAAGCGAGTTCAAAATCTGCTTTGGCTGGCTTCATAGCAAGTCTTCAAAATCAAAAATAATATCCCTCCCAAATAAAGCAGAGTCAAACCCTTCAGTTATCTTCTATGTTGTTAAATGATTTCAGTTGGTAACTTAGTGGCAAAAGGTCAGTACAGTGCATTGTGCCATGCTTTGTCTTATACAAGTTTTCAAGTGTGTATTCCTATTTCTCCAGAACTTATTTGCACATAGAGTTCTCATCTCCCTTAACTCCGAAAGTGCATTCTTAGTTGTGGGATAGCAACAGAGCATTTATTAAGTTGTGCAGAAATTTTTTTAGTACATTGAATATAGTATGGGGATATTATCAAGTGGCTGTGAGGAATGATCATTATTTATATTTGGTAATTGTTTTTAAAAGATTAAAAATTGTATTTTAGATTATGTATGTATCCAAGTGTGTATGTGTGGGTATTTGCAAGTGAGTGCAGTGGTTACAGATGCCAGATAAGTGTGTCTGATCTCCCAGAGCTGCTAATAACTAAACTTGAGTCCTCCACAAGAGCTGTAAAACTTCCTCTAGCTGTTGATCTATCAATTCTTAGGTATTTCTCTCATAGCCATATCATGTAACATTTTAATTTTCTGTTTATTTCTGTGTGTCAGTTTGAGCCCCAGTTATATTTGTTTTCTAGAGGTTTGGTGTCTAGGAATTCTCCTTCTCCATTGGTTTAGTAGTTTTTGTTATAGTTTTATTACCTTTGTAACAGTCGTCACTAATAATTTTCCAAACTGTGTGTTTTTAGTGTTAGTTTTGTTGTTGTTATGACAGAGTTTATCAGGCTGAGATTATATTTTTTTTCTTTATTTATATGCGAGTTTCTCCATTCCCAGTTTCCCCTCCAAAAAACAAAAAAACAAACAAAAACAAACCCCTGTTGCCTCCCCCCTCCCCATGCCTGCCACCCCGCCCTCTCTCACTTTCTGGCTCTGGCATTCCCCTACACTGGGGCACAGAACCTTCACAGGGCCGAGGTCCTCTCCTCCTATTGATGATCGATTTTGCAATCCTCTACCATACACATGCTGCTTGAACAATCAGACCCCTCTATGTGCAGTCCTTGGTTGGTGGTTGAGACCCTGGGAGCTCCGAGGGTACTAGTTAGTTCATGTTGTTGTTCGTCCTAAGGGGCTACAAACCCCTCAGCTCCATTGGTCCTTTCTCTAATTCCTTCACTGGGGACCCTGCACTCAGTTCGATGGATGGCTGTGCAGGCTGAGATTATATTGATGCTTTCTTTGGTTGAGCTAAGATGTACAGGTTTTTGTTATCTCCTTAGATCCCCAGTATCCTTCTGCTTTCCTCTCTGATGTTTTCTGTGCTTTCATAAAAAGAAATATCAGGTCCATCTGAATATCTGCTAATGTATATGCCCACTTTACTATTACCTTGTGTGCATAGAAAGTGTTGTATGGCCTGTGTTTTGAGCAAAGCGGCTGTCAGTTGCATTGTGATAGCTATGGGTGCTTATAAGCAACCCTCAAGATTAAGCCTATTGACTTTTGGAATTTTCTCATAGGAGGAAAGACTAGGGGATTGCTACCTGATCTCAAGCCCATTCTGTGGTACATTTGGCTCTCTGGATGGGATTCTGCTTTAGTTGCATGTGGCACACATAGTGTTGAGAGATGCTTGAGTATACGCTCCGTAGAAGATGAACTGAGTGGTAGCTGTATCTGAGCAGTTGTGAGAAGTGGCCATCTGTGCTGGGGTCAGACTGCTAATGAGGGTGCCTTGGGGTCTCCCACCCTCCTGTCTTTAATCCTCACCCATGCTCTGTAAATACTTTCAACAAATCCATTGCTTTCATAAATTAAACTTGGGTGGAAGCATACTTTGCTGTTGGTACCCTGCAAATAATCAATGGGCAATGTTTAAGTATCTCCTAGGGAACTCAGGTTCCTACAAAAGAAACCTGGTTTAAATCATGAAGCCATGGTGTTTGTAAGTCTTGGGAAAGTCAGGGAGGCAGCAAGAATTCTTATCTCAGCTTCCTGTAATGTCTACATGTCTGAGTTGACACATTTATAAAGCTGAAATGAGAATAACAAATGTACAGAGGAGTTTTAGTGTATTTAAGTCTTGCCCTAAGTATCATTAAGAACCTCAGCCAGAAGGCTTTAACATAACAAAATATCTGTAAGCTTTGATTGTTACTGTGTGTACACAGTATTGGGGGTGGGGGGGAGTGGTTATCTGTAGCTAACAGACTACTTGAGATTCTTGGGGTTTTCTGCAACTAACCATGACACCATAATCTTTGGACATTAGAGACCTGTGCTTGGAAAAATGTCTCCAAGTTGCAGATAACCATCAGAAATAGTGTCAAAGCCAGGTCTAAGTCCTCAGTAAAGCCCTTGGGATGCATGCAGCAACATGGATGATGGGGACAGCAAACACTGGCCTTGTCCATAGTGCTTTCAAAACTCAACATTCCAGAGAAAGACTTGATTAAATCAGCACTGTCACTTGGGTGACCTTGGTGGAGTAATTTAACACCCTTGAGCTTCATTTCCTTAGTTATAAATGGGGGTGACATTGCTGAACGGCTCAGTTCAATAAGGAGATGTATTTGACATGATCAACACGCCACCTGACCCATGGCAAATGCCAGGCAAGCAGTAGATGTTATTTTTTATTAACAGCTAACATTTGTGTAGCGTTCATGCTCCACAGAGCCTTTTTATTCGCCATTTCTCATTTGTGAATCCGAGTGCATTATACAGATGGAGTTTTAAATGTTTCGTGGGCTTTATGTTCATTGCCTTGAGATTATAGAGCGCTTGTCACACACCTTCATGCCACTGTCTTCTTACTTAAACAGAATTCTAAATCCATCCCTAAATCTGACTGAGCAGTCTCCCGAACTATTTTGTTTTGTTTTGTTTTGTTTTTGTTTTTGTTTTTTCGAGACAGGGTTTCTCTGTGTAGCCCTGGCTGTCCTGGAACTCACTCTGTAGACCAGGCTGGCCTTGAACTCAGAAATCTGCCTGCCTCTGCCTCCCTAAATGCTGGGATTAAAGGTGTGCACCACCACTGCCCATTTGTTTTGTTTTCTACTTTGATTTCATAAGTGGTAATGGTCAAGAAGACCATATCTCTCTTGGAATAAAAAAATGATATTATTGGGAATAAAAGCAAAAATATTATAAAAGCCACTTTGTTCATTTCAGTGCCTTTTAAAATTCCCTAAAAGACAATTGTATTCTGACATTATCTTTGGATAGTTGAAAAGTGTGATAGTTGAAAAGTCGTTCTTATTTTCTGTAAGGGTTGTTCCTTAGGGAAAGTACATTGTTTCTCAGAGGGCCAGGTGTCCGTGGACAGAGAATGGCAAGTACCAATTATTCCAGTATGACTTCCCAGTCTGTTGAGAGCAGAGCCCATGATATTTGTCAGTTTGATTACTGTAGTTGTGGCTTCTGTGATGTGTTTTCTTTTTACCACCTTTCCATGTGTCATCTATTTGAGCCTTTAGGACTTAGGAAAGTGATGGTGGTCTGGGAGGCGCATGGAAAACATGCCACCCTGGCCAGATAGGCCAGACTTCTTTTCAGTGATTGTTGTTGATAGCTAGTCCCTGGCATTTCAGAGGACAGCAAATTCAATGAGACATCAGAGAGGAGACTTCTTTTCAGCTATAATATAGTCAGTCTGTGACCAATTCCCTGGTGCTCTTTTAAGTACAGAAGAAATCTGTATGAGGTCTTTTGATTTTCGGAAGCCTGGAGAAGTGATGACAAGTTGTCAAAGTATTTTGGTGATACCCAATGATTGTCCTCAGCCAGGTGGCTGAGAAGTTTGAAGGTGCTGACTAATTCCTTGAGAAAGGAGCAGTTAAGGTCACAGCTTTTAAATAATAACTTGTGCTAGGTGTGGTAGCTCTGCAGACTTCTGATTCTACCATTCAGGAGGTTGAGGCAAGAGGATGGGAGGTTGAATTAGGAGGACCAGGAATTGAAGGCCATGCTGTTCCCACAGTGTCTCTCCTAAAAATAGAAAAGCAAAACCAGAACACCAAACTAAAAATGTAGCAGAAGAGGTTAGTCTGTTGAGAGATGCATCAAAATTTTTGATAACTGTTTGAAGTGTGTGTGTGTGAGAGTGTTTACAGTATTGGTGACTTCGTTGTAGTGTGTGAACAGTGCATAGTGTTGAGGATGTGTCTCAGAGGTGAGCCACTGCTAGCACTGTGTGAGACGGTATGGATGTACTGTCCTTTACCTGCCCAAATCGACAAAGACTTCCTGGGCTTCGGCACAACCTTCAAAATTGTTAAAACCCTTCCTAGGGTTTGTTTATCTTCTTTAGGGGTTTTAATAGCAAATCTCAAAAGGCTCACCTCTCCCCAGTACTATTAATGTTCTAAGAGGGGCTATATATTATGTTAAAGTTAGTGTAGTTCGCCATGGGAAGGCTGGTTTTTAAATGAGACTTATTCAACCTCTTCTTAGCTGGTATTTCATTACCACTGAGGATTTATAATGCTGTAGCTCTGAGGAGCAGCTGGTAAGAATGCCAGCTTCGCTAATATTTAGAGTCATAAAACTCTGGGTATTGGACAAGCTCTTAATTACTCTGAATCTGTCTTTGTCTTAATAAAAGTTGGATTGTACCCACTGAAATAAGATGGCTGTGTTTGCATTAATCTCCAAATGTAGGTTAATACCTTTTTAAAGACTGTCTCTTAGACAAGAGACTTGAAAATTAATTTCCCATTTTAGCTTCAAGTGAAGAGCTCTTCCACACATGGAGTTTGAAGGACTGCCATTTTTCTGATGCTTGGCATTCAAGTGCCAAGAAAACTTTGTTCCTCTCTATTTCTTTTTTGCTTTATGTAAAGAAAATGCTTTCCCTTGAATACTTAAGGGACATACATGTTTGTTTGCTTTTAGAAATGATGCTTAAGTTAAATAGAGGATTTTTGTTTCCTCCATGGATTTTGTTTCACCGGGGTAAAGGGCAGGATGAAGGCCTAAGTTGTGGGGATAGAACATTGTATAGTTTTGCCACACATAGACTTTTTAAAATCCATCTATTCTTCCATTCACCCTTCCATCTGTCCATTTGCACATATGTCTCTTCATCCCTCACTTACTTACTCACTTTGTATATATCTATACCCTACTTTCTGTTCCCCTTTCCGATCTAACCATCTATCATTTCTGCCTGCCTGTCTGCCTGCCTGCCTTTCTACCCACCCACCTACTCACCTATTATCTATCCAATTTTAACCTGAAATATCTCACTGCTTTCTTACTTGGGCTTTCCCCTAAGTGATAGGTACTTAGTTTACTTTTCTCAAGTGCAAGATAGCAACTTTTTTTTTTAACCCCTTTTCTTGTTTCCAGGGTATGCTTCTATGTGAGCACGTTGTTTATTTATTTCCAGAATTCATTTCTGTAATACAGATGGTCAGTCTAATTTTAAAGGCATAAAAAAAGCCCTCCAAAAAACCAAATGTTTATATCAACTAAGATCTTCTGAGTTGAGAGTCTTTGTCTGACATAGTAATGTCCTACAGTTTTAGTGTAGGAGTATCCAATATCTTGTATTAATTTTTATTAGTATTGCTTAAGGCCACAGTGAGTTAGGGGCAGGTTTAAAGAAGTAAAAACTAACAGTCAAGTAAAAGAATAATTCACACATAGCTTCCTCTAAACTTCCAGTTTGTTTCCTATATTTAGGTTTATTGATTTTATAGACGTTTCTATGAACAAATATTTATGTCCCCAATTAAGACATACTAGAGGCATGTGTCAACAAAATAGACATTCTGCCATTTTCCCTCAGGGAGTCCTTATTCAATAAATGTGGGATAGGTCATAGGAATCTGGCTCTTAGGATCAAGCACACTTGATATTCAAACCAGTCTACTGCACCGTCTCAACATTACAGGTTTGGGTAGTTACTTTGTGTGACAGAAGTTTCCTTTTGTGTGGGACACTTCTGGTCTAGAATTATTGTGTAAGGGGTTGGCTTTTCATGCACGCCATCATGTAGGGCAGCACAAGTTCTCAGATAAGCTTCATGGGATAGATTTTGGGTCAGTAATAGAAGAATGAAGTCAATTGCCAATGTCTAAAATCTGTCTTGATGCATGATGGAGCTGGATGCCGGGCTTGATTATTCCAGGAGGCAGGCCCTTTCTTCTCCTCAGAGGTTGGCAGAGTTGACTTGTGGATGAATCAGGACTCTGAATGGATGCCATGGGGTCTGAACATCCATAGATTTAACAGAGGAGTGGTACAGCAGACATTATGAGATCTCTGCTCTAAGCTTAGGGTCTGAAGAGTATCAGTTTATATCAGAGGTGTAACAATAGTAAGGATGGAAGTTTTGAAGAACACGAGCAGATGAAGCCCTTCCCAAAGCTTGTAGACTCTTCTCTTCTCCATAGGCACAGGGTTCCACAAAAGTGGCTGCAGACACTACC
The DNA here is from genome assembly GCF_008632895.1 of Mastomys coucha. Taxonomy (NCBI): domain Eukaryota; kingdom Metazoa; phylum Chordata; class Mammalia; order Rodentia; family Muridae; genus Mastomys; species Mastomys coucha. Next base: position 126,284,144 of record NW_022196905.1, on the reverse strand, counting down.
AAGTGTGGCTCTTCAGAGAAAGACTCTTGGGATGGTGTTCATCAGCTTGGCAGCCAGTGTGACTGGCGCAGAGGCTGAGGCCTGGTGACATGTTTGTTCATTGAAGACAGTGGAGAAATTAGCTCATTCAGTACTTAGTGAAACTCGTGAGCTCCTTCTAACCTAGAAGGTGTCTAACACTTTACTCATCAGTTCTTAGGCTCCAGTATGGAAGGCAAGAGTATGGTGACTTGTTTTCTTTAGCGCTGTATCTCTAGTGCTTAGGACAACAGTTGATAATAGTAGTACATTTCTAGTGCTCAAGCAGGACCTGACTTTAATGCTGCCATTCCCACATGTAGACCAGCACCATTGCATTCATGCTGTACTTAAATTCCTTAGAATTATTGGTTTTGCCTTATTTAATTGAATTGACATGTTTATTGTTGAAGAAGGTGTGTTTAGGGTGGTACTTTGTAAACTTTGTTTCTGCCCATTTTGGGGAAGAAATCTTTTATCTAGTCATTTATCCAATTATCTCTTTTGACCCTCTCTCTTATGAGCCACTCATTTGTGCTCCGTGATTAGCCTCTCCTTCCAGATTTGGACTTGGCCAAGGAGACTGACTAGATGAAGGTGAAGCCAGACCAGCTCAGAAACGCAGTCCAGTTCTGGAGCACACTGCCAAACCTGCCGACTGATTTGTTTTGACGTGGGCACTTCCCTGAGTATTTTCAGTGTTTTGGTATTTTCCTGTTCTTCAGAGAGAAGTGAGAATTTGCTGTAGGTTTATGGCCTAGATTAATGGGGTATTTTGTGAAGGCTCTGAAGTGTTATCGCTTCATCTTTATCCCTGCCTGCTATTCTGCATGAGAAGTGTTTGGATTACTGGAGAGGAACTATCAATTTACCTGTGTTACCCAGTGTCAGTTTAAAGCTGATTAGCATTTTGCATCACCTTTGCAGCTCATCAATCATGTGCTTCGCTTCTCAGTGCTCAGGCAGTAAGTCAGCAAGGAGATACCTGCTGCAGCATCTTGTCCTGTGATTTTGAGAATATTCTGACTCTTAGCCCTTCAGTGCTTTGAGTCCATGAGAAGTATCTCTTCTCTGGGAAATGGTTGAAAACGCCTGATGGGTTTCCTCTAGGAGATCCTGTTAGTGCTTTGGACAGAAGTCCCTTACTCAGATCACCAGGGGCACAGTCAGCCACAGCTGTGGTTCATTTGGTGCTGTCCAGTGTTTTTAAAATTCAAAGGTGTGTAGTAATATTGAAAAACCAGGATGTGTCATACAAAAACCCAGATTGCCATGACAGTAGAGCTCAGTTGGTAGATGCTTGCCTAGCATGCACATAGCCTTGGGTTTCTCACCTAGCGTTCTGGATCTGGACGATCAGAAGATCTGACAGCGTTAGGCATGCTATATACTTGAATCCAATTGCTTCTCAGACATGAGAAACACATTTTCTCCTTTGCTTGAGATTTTATTTCTCCTTATAGCTTCTGCATGGAGTGAGTCAACATTTGTGAAAGGTAATACTTGAATTGTTGACTTCGCACAATTGTGTAAAGAGATGAGTTTTTTCTTTTTGGGGGGGTGTTTATTTGTTTGGTTTTGGTTTTTGCCATTAAACTCTGACACCAGGGACCATTTATTGAGTGTTTACTAAGGTTCTAGGATGGAATCAGGTGTTTTCTTGTTAATGGAGTTCTGCTACTAATAGGGTTGGAGAGAAAGCTCATTGGTTAAAGCATGTGGTGCTCTTGCAGGGGACCAGCTCTTAAATACAGTAGCTCACCATCACCTGTAACTCCAGTGCCAGGAGATCAAGTGCCCTCTTCTGACCCGCACAGGCAACTGAACTTACATACATGCACACATTCTTGCACCCACATGGGTGTGCATGTGGACATACACATGATCTGTTAAAAACCTTAAAAAAGAACCTAATTACTCTAGTAGTACAGGTGAATAAATTGAGGCACAGAGGTGTGAAGTATATTGCTAAAGGCTTCCTTGACTCTGAACTCTGGCTTCCTCTTCACACCGTGGCCCACTAGGAACAGTGGGCTTTGCCTGAGAAGGTGATTGACAGTAACATCGCTCGTGGATCCTTACCTTGTTCTTGGGAGATGAAGGCTGCTGTACTCATAAGAATCCCTCATGCAGGACCCATAGATATTTCTCAGCCTCATGGCTTGGTCTTACTGTCTTTGCATACCTACTTGCTGTGAATAAAGGCCTTGTTACAGTAAACCAAAAGCAATTGTTGATATGTAAAATTAAACTGCAACAGGTATCATCAATAGCTACACTGCTCATTGACCATACATTACTAAGTATATACTGAGACAATTCTAATGAGATATATTTTATTCTGCCAAACCAAAATTGGAACACTGGCTTTCTCCAAGAAATTTCCTTTTGACTTGGGGAAAGTTGGGGAAACTCACAGATCCTTTACTAGTCTAAAAGAACCAGGATTTAGAAAACTCCTCAACTGTTTCTTCCGTTGAGGTTTCAAGATAGGAGGGAAAGTTGTGCTTTTAAAAGGAACAGGCCACGTATTGAAGATGGAGTAAGTTCGTTACACACACACAGAGAGAGAGAGAGAGAGAGAGAGAGAGAGAGAGAGAGAGAGAGAGAGAGAGAGAGAGAAAGAGAGAGAGAGAGACAGAGAGAGACAGAGAGATAGAGAGAGATAGAGAGACAGTGTGTGTGTGTGTGTGTGTGTGTGTGCGCGTGCGTAAGGTGCACTTGGTATTTGTGGAAGTGAGGTTGTTGTTGAATATCTACCTCTTTTACTCCCCACTTTCCTTCTTTTGAGACAGAATTGCTCACTAAACCTGGAATTTGGCATTTCAACTAGACTGGCTGGCCAATGCATGAGCCCATTGAGTCTTTCTCTAGGGTTATGGATGTATACTGTCGTGCACTGATCTTTAGATGGTACTATGAAATTCAAGTCTTGAAATTCATGCTTGGGCAGCAAACACTTTACTTCTGCACCAGATTTTTTTTTAAAAAAGTTAATTAACTGATTAGCTTATTTATTTTATTTATGTGTCTCAACCACATGTGCAAACCCTATTTTTGTTTTTCTATTTTCTTTTCTCCTTTTCATTTTTAGTTTGCTTTTTGCATGCACTTGTGGCCGTGTGTGTCTCTATGCATCCATGGCATACTTGCCTGTATTTGGTGCAGATCTCAGTGTTTTATGTAAATTTGTTGGCTTATAACCTCAGGGGACAGGTATTCTTGATAGGTAGAGAAACTGAAATGCCTAGAAAGTACAGCATTCCATCAACTTAGAGGTTAGGCCGTCTCCTCTTGAGAGTGAGAGCTGGCAGCCTGGTGCTCAGCAACTTGTCTCCAGGCTGATGTTGCTTGTACTCACAGAGTAAACATTGAAGCTGGTGATGTGTGTATTTGGACAGAGCTGGGTTTCTCTAGAGGCCATCCAAGTGGCAGTTTAGTAGGCAGGGCAATTAAGTGCTAGGAGGGAAGAAAGGGAAGGAATCCTTGCTTGTGTTTGTACCTGCTTACTAAGGTTTGTGGCAGGCATGATTGACACCTGAATCAAAATGACTTAAAGCAGCCTCCCCCTGAGAAGCACCATTGTAGTGGTTTTTCCTCTTTGTTGCCCTGGGTCCCTTGTGAATTGGACTTAGCTGTGATTCAGCTGCTGCTGCTGTTCTTTTTGGTAATCAGTGTAGAGGAGGGAGAGGAGGGCTGCTATTAATGGCCTCGTATTTTGCATTCTCCTAATCAGATATCCCGCAGTTATTAATGTGCATGCAAGATGTTCTCTGGTGTCCCTGGGTAGTCTTCTTAAGTGTACTGGACTCTTTGCTTTCTAAGATGAAATGATTTATTAGGTTCTAGCCTAGGTGGGATGGATGAAGGATGTTAAAAAGCTCTAAGTGAAAGGAATATTATATGAAACTAACCTTTGGCGTGTGGGAGTAGCAACCCACCATCTTTACCTCCCAACCCTCCTGCTCTGGAAAACTGTATCTAGTTAATATTTTTCAGATACTAAAAGTGAAATAGCAGAGCTATTTACTAGGCAGCTAAATGCAAATTCTCTCTCCCATTAGCTTTAATTAGTATGAAATCATACATTTAAATAACCACTTCTGTTACTAATAACTGAACTTCTGATTCACTCTGAACCCTGGTAAATGCCTCTTATGATGTGAGTGGCCTACCTTTGAGTCATTTGCACCTGTGTGTTGATACATTCAGGTTCCTCATGTGGTGACACACATCTGGGATTGAAGGAAAGGCCTAGCATGGTGAATTTTGGGTGTGGAATTTTCTGTACTCCCTCTGGGGGCAGATGGAATAGTCCATCTATATACTCGGGAGTTTTGCAAGTTATGAGAAAACAACCGAACCAAATTCTGCTCTTAATAGAAGCTCATTGTTTAAACATTGGCCTTTTGTATTATTATTACTACTACTACTATTACTATTATCATTATTGTTGTATCTTTATTCATTTCTTTTGTGTAAGCAAGCATTGTTAACATTCACTACTATCTAACTTAGATGAAAATAAGCTTTTGGGTTGAGCTAGTTGAGATAAAATTTGTATGCTTTATATTTCTTTGACAAACATGGTTTGTTTTCAGGGTTGTAGATGCTGTCTAGGTGGTGTGCAGAAAAGTAGTTTGTGAATGCATAAGCCTGCGTTTACTGTGAGAGGAAGGGTTGAGCCTGCTTGTTGGCGGATCAGAAACAAATAAGCAGCTTGGCTTTACTCCCTGGTGGCATAACCAGCTAATGAAAGAGAGGACTGCTAAACTCCCAGTTGTCATCCTGCCTAAGAAGACTTAATAGAAAGCCCAAGACTTCAGTAGGTCTGTGAGGTGGGGGCAGAGTGAGCAGAAGACATAGAGCTCATAGCAGCATGAAACATACTGGGAATGGAACTTGCTGCCTGTCTCTTTGATCCTGGCAAGGTACAGCTGACCCTGCTTATCTCCTCTAGAAATGGGAATTGTGCCAGATATTAGCTATAGTAGACCAGCTGCTGCTTCTGTGTTCTGTAGCTTTTGATCAGGACATTGTTCTTATTGAAGTCTGACCAGCATCATTTAGACAGGAGGGAATGACAACTGGTTTGCAAGAATTCCTCTTGATTGGCAGGATTTGGGACTAGTAACCAGAGGAGGCTGGTAGTGGGGCTGGGGCAGGGAGAGATGCCAGCTCTGATTGACAAGAGCTTATCTTCATTTAATTTTCTGAGACACCATGGTTGAAGTGTCAGGGGGTTGAAAGAAGACACACAATTGTAAAACATAATTAAAAATTCTTGACAAAACACACCTAAATCAAAAGCATCTTTCAATAAGGTTGCAGTGTACAGAGTTGAGGTGTGACTGTGGCAGAAAAGGCTTTCACTCAGAGTTAAAATGATCATAGGTGGGGGTAGATGTTGTTTTTAAAGTAATGCTTGCTGTCTGGGTGACTGTCAGCCTCCTTGGAAAGGAGAACAGTGAATGAGGTGGCAATTGCTTATCACACTGAGTGCTGGAGCATTTCAGTCTTACTTAATTTAAGTTTATGTGTTTTGAAGGCTTGTTTCCCAAGGGTGTATATGCAATACCCCAATAGGATACATGGTGCTTTGTAAATAGGCTTGGAATTGGGTTTGGAACCCCAGGACAAGGGTAGGTCTGAGGTGGTTATTTTACATATCAAAGCAGAAGTGACTTCCAGGTTCTCCCATCATCCCTCAGTTCCTACCTGTCATACCCTACCTCCAACCCTGAACTTTCCTGCTTGGGCTGGGCTGCTCCCTATATAATCCAGACATTTTATGTGCTTCTCTCTTTCTCCATCTCTCTCCTCTCTTTCTCCCTCTCTTTCTCTCTCACCCATGACAACTTCCCCTAATCTCCTACCATGGGGACAGTGAACTCGCCCACTCAAGAGCAGCTTCCCAATAACCCTGCCTTTAATACAATCCAATCTGTTTTGAATTGACTCATTTCACCAGCAGTGGAGAAATAACCTATCAGAATCTTAGCACCACCATTTTCTATCCAGTTAGTACTTATTACAGCTTCCCATTTGCCATTTTGATGTAATTTTAAAGTTGTATACCATTTTAACTAATTACTCTTGAAACCTACCTACAATCTCAGTTGAACAATACAAATGACCACCCTACCATGGTCATACTCTTATCCCTGCCCATAACCTAAACTCAACCCAATATTTATTTTTGAGATTATGATATAATTATATCATTCTCTTCTTCTCTTTTTTCCCCTTCAAACCTTCCCGTATGTCCTTGCTCATTCTCTTTCAGATTTATGACCTCTTTTTCATTAATTGCTATTACATGCATATGTGTATATATGTACATACATATATAATCGCAAATAAAACTTGTTTGGTTTGTATATGTTTTCATGGATAAGATATTTCCCATACTCTTAGCATTTCTTGGTTGCCTATAGTTCTTTGTGTAGTGTTGAGGCCTCATGGTCTTTCCCTATCCACTTTGGCATGGCTATTATTGCTGTCCTTGTTCAGGTAGTGTTTAGAAAGCCATATTGGTGAAACTTAATGGGTGTAGTCTATGACTTTACTAGGGGACACAGTCTCACAGCAAATTCATCTTTTGCTCTTAATCTTTCTACCTTCTTTTCTGCAATGTTCCCCAGACCTTAGGTGCAGGAGTCATTTTCTAGATTAGGTACCAGGACCAGGCTCCACAACTTTACATTTTGACAGGGTGTGGTTTTCTGTAATGGTCTGTTGCAAAGAGAAGTCTTGCCTTGATGAAGGTTAAGGACTATACCTTCCTGTAGGTTTAAGGACTAATACTTAGAATGTGGTTAGGGATTATGCTGTTTTACGAAGTTGTTGGTTATAGGGTTCCTCTTCAAGAGCCCTGGGTATTTGGCTTGGATAGACATGTTACCCATTTTCTAAACATTATTTATATGTTTGTAGGCTTCTTTAGTCAATCTTGATTTTTGAATTTAAAACCTTCCTGCAAGTTTAATGTTCTTTAGAATGTTCTTTAGTGAGTAAATGTTTTTCATTGTTGTTTGTTTATTTAGGATATTTCTGTTTGATGTGTCATCTATATAGATAATTTCACTAGGTATACAATTGTAGGCAGAGAACTTTCTTTCTCTTGGTACTGTTGTGTAGATTACCTGAATTCATATATGAAGTCCTACAATTCTCACTGGCATGCTAATTCATTAGATAAGAGTGACTGCTACATTTTCTTTGTGGAAAGGTAGGAGAGAGCCCCTTGTTGGGAGCTTTGTTGGGGTGCCTATATTCTCATTGAATTTGTCTGCTGTTCTTGAAACTGATTTCAGTGAGATTCGTTTTGATGATAGATAAAATACTGAGTCAAATGTGGGATCTCTTGCTTCCTAGTTGATATATGTGTTTGGAAAGCTATCTTACCTAAGACCCAGTTTCTTCACTATGAGAAGATTAACCATATTGATTGTTACAGGGAGTGGCTGTGAGATTGTGTAAGAACACATTTCACAAAGCCTCCTGTAGCAGGTGGTTAAGTGTAATTATTTATAGTCCATAAACAACATCTTTTATGTTGTCATATAGGCATAAATGTTACTCACTTTTCTTCAGTTATTTGAGACACTTGTATTTTTAAAAAGGTTTTATTTTAATTGTGTGTGTATGTGTGTGTGCGTGTGTGTGTGTATGTGTGTGTGTGTGTGAGTGTGTGAGTACTCATGTATGCACATGCATGGAAATAACTGTAGAAGGCAGAGGAAGGCATTGGATCCCCCTGGAAATGGAGTTACAGGTAGTTTTGAGCTGCCTGATTTAGATGCTGGCTACTAAAGCTTAGGTATTATATAAGAGCAGCAAGTGCTCTTAACTATTAAACCAACTCTCCAGCCCCATATATTTATTCTCCCCACCCCCCATAGCGTCTTACTGTATAGTTATGGTTGGCCTGGAACTTGCAGTGTAGACCAGGCTGCTCTCAAACATTTATATAACACCAAGATTCTGGTTTTTGAGACTTAGATTTATTTTTAATTTTTGAGAGAGTCTTTCTGTTTATCTATATGTGGGTATATGCAGATGTTTGAGGAGGCCAGAAGAAGTGGTTAGATTTTATGGAGCTGGAGTTTCATGTTGTTGTGAGCTATCTGAAGTGGATGCTGAAAACTGAATCTGAGCCCTCTGCAAGATCAGTCCATGCTGTTAACCAGTGAGCCATCTCTCCTGCCCTGTGCTTTGTTTTTGAGAGAAGGTCTCACCATGTATTCCTGGTTCTTGTAATAATTGCCGTGTAGCCTAGGCTGGCCATGGGCTCATGATAATTTTTACCCTAGTTTTCTGAATCCAGCTGATATTATAGGTTTGGTTCTAGAATACATTTTTATAATTTATTGCTTAGAATTTTTACAAACAATCATAAACAATATAAACAGGCTCTCAGAACATTTAGCTCTAGTTACTTTTTGGCTGTTGTTACACACACACACACACACACACACACACACATGCACACTGGTTTTTCAGACAGAGTTTTCTCAGTTACTTTTTGGCTGTTCTCTCTCTCTCTCTCTCTCTCTCTCTCACACACACACACACACACACACACACACACGCACACGCACACGCACACGCACACACACACACTGGTTTTTCAGACAGGGTTTCTCTGTGTAACAGAGCCCTGGCTGTCCTGGACTCACTTTGCAGACCAGGTTGGCCTCTAACTCACAGAGATAAGCCTGCTGGGATTAAAGGTGTACGTCCCCATGCCTGGTGTTGTCCTATATATTTTAAACAGTACCTTTTGCTAAGTTCTAAACGTGCTCGATAGCTTCTTGAGGGCAAAGTCCTGGCTCTCTGAGGCCCAGTCTTTATACATCTTTTCATAGTTCTTGTTGCTTTAGAACACGTAGTTTAATATTCTCCTCAGCAAGCTAGCGGTGGTTGAGAGAGCAAGGAAGTCTGTCCATACATATAGTGCACAGGCTGGACTATACAGCTGATGATTGCCATCCCAGATGCTATAAACCACTGCTTAGAATGTATCTCTTAAATTCAAAAGGCTCCTCTGGGTGTTTAGGGTCAGATAGGTGCCTTAAACTCTAGTACCATTCGCCCTGCCTCACTGTCATATTTAAAGGTGGAGTAGGTCCAGGATGTCCCATTGCCCTGCTTGGGAGCACTCTCATGTTATTAGAACTTAGTCTATGAAATTTGAAGTGCACTTTGCCCCTCTGCACTGTTATGACTGCACCCAGCATTTTAATCAACTTGCTTTCATTGGAGTGTACAATTTTTCTTCTCATTACATCCGCAAGCTCTCAAGTTTACAGACACAATCTCCCTGGCTAGACTAATATTACATGACCATTCTTGCATGCAAATTCAAAATTTAATATCTTGCTGCAGGTCTGTTGAGTTTTATGCAAATTCAAATATAGATTATATTTTGGAGCTGTAAATTAGAAATTACATTCCAGGGAAGAAGTAATATTTGTGTGGGTTTAGAAAAAGTAATCTTGCAGTTTGCATGGTGCATGCCATTTTTCCAGAATAAATGGAATTTTGAGTATTCTGCTTGGGTTTAGAAGGTGTCTTGCCAGCAGTGCTACTGGTAATAAAGGGATAAAAGTAATGACCAGTCTATACATGAACTTTAAATAAATATTGTTTTTAGTTATTGTACAGAACCATGAGTTTTAGTATAACATTTTAACTTCATGTCAGTTTTAAATGACATGTACTATCTTATCTAGGCCATTCAGGAGTAACAAGCTTTTCCCAGTGACTCATTCATTGAATGCTGTGTAACAGAAAGTTGTTAGGTACACGGCTCAGCTCTTGCCTTTGATTATGCACTTATGAACTAGTCTCTGTCTTTCTGAAGCTTCCCTTCTGCTTGCATGGATATTTGATATTTCTGAATGAGGCAGGACAATTATCATAAGTTCAATGCTAACTGAAGTTTCACAGTACCTCTAGGCCCAGCCTGGACTTCATAGGGAGACACTTTCCCCAAAATAAATGCATAAATGAACAAATGCCGATGAATATACATTTCAGTATATATATGTATAGTATAACATATTCAGTATACCAATCAGTATACAGTTCTATTTCGAGAGCATGTATCTGTGACTCTTCCTCCCTTTCAAATTTTAACTTCATGAATTGAATTCACCCACATAAAGTATGTAGGTCTGTGTCTTTTATTATTGACAGAGTTGGGTACATACCACTATGGTCAATTTTAGGATGTTCTCATCACCTTCTAAAGAAAAATGTCCCATTACTCATTATATGCATATTCCCATCTCACATCTTGTGTAGGCTTTGCCTTTCTCCCTTTCTTGTCTTGCTTTGACTGTAGCTGGACCATGCTGTTGCATTTCAACTGTTCCTGTAAATAGCCCTTTGAGCTTTCCCTGCTCCACCACATTTGTTTCTTTGGGTGCTAAAGCAGCTGCTGAAGACAACGCAGGAGCTCACCAGTTTGGCCTTTCATATGGCAGCTTTATTCAAAACCGCTCCTGTACTGCTTAAGTTATTTGTTTTATACAAAAAAAAAAAAAAAAAAAAAAAAAAAAAAAAAAGGAAAAAAAACCAGTTCTCTCTAGCTTGCGGCTTCTCTGCTGCCATGTTGACAAATGTTGCTTCTAGTGAAATACACAAAAATAAATAACAGCAAGGGAGAGGGTAGCGCAGAGCTAAGTGAATTCATTTTGCCTCTTGAGTGCCATTCTCATTTGTTTTAAAAACCACCCTGGCATTGCAGGCAGGAAAGGAGGAGGCAGGAGAGCTGCAGGAGGAGAAGGGGCCACATTTGACTCTGTGGACTGGGCTGCAGGAGGAGTAGGGGCCACATTTGACTCTGTGGACTGGGCTGCAGGGACTGGTGGAACAGACAGCTTGAGAAATTTCTAGAATGCAGATCCCAGGGATAGAGGAGTTCACAAGGAATCCTGGGAATACCTCATACCATTTCATGAGATTGGAACAATCTTTGAGCACTCCTCTGAGTTTCTTTGTTACATTTAACACCCCCCCCCCAATTTTGATGTTGATAAGACTCAAATTTAAGTCTTGGTGATATAGTTGGAGATGGAGCACGTTCTTATGAAGAGTGTGTGTTAGCTTTAAGTAGGACAAAGCAGTGATCCAAGCGAGAAGGCCAATAGGATGCTAACAAGCCATCCTTCCAGCAGTGTTACTTCATTAGATACCACATGAAGAAAGGTTGTTTTTTATCTCAAGCTTTACAGATTGGAGACAACAGGGTTTTGAAGAATTCTATACTTGTTTGCCAGAGGTCATACAGTTCATAGGAGACTAGGGAAGTTGTCATAGGGGAAGAGAGAAAGAGGGGGAGTGACAGAGAGAAGGGGGAAGAGAGAGAGCGATATACACAAAATGTCTGGATTATATGGGGAGAAGTTCAGCCCCCGAGCTGGAAAGTTCAGGATTGGGGGCAGGGTATGCCAGGATGAGGGATGCTGGGAGAACCTGGAGGTCACTTCTGCTTTGATATGTAAAATATACACCTCAGACCCTTTTCCTGGGGTCCCAAACTAGTTTCTAAGCCTATTCACAAAGCACCATGACACACTAGGCGTGTGTCCTATTGGGGTATTGCATATACATCCTTAGGCAACAAGCCTAATGGAATGGAACTCATTCTTCTTTTTCTGCAAGAGCAAGTGCTCTTTACTGCTGAACCACTTTTCCAACCCCTGCACTGTCCTTTAAGAAAGTTGCCACACATGCTATTTTATAGGATTATGGAAGGGAAAAAAAGGGAGGGTCCATGGGTGAGTGAAGGAAGGATGGGCAAAAGGATGAATTTTTAGCCTAGGCTTTAGGCCTTGGGTATAAGATAGAGCTTGCAGGATTGTTTCTCAGCATGTACACTTATTTTGTTGTATAGGAAGAGATGTACAAAAGGTGTTTGTTCAGATGATTGCACCTGTAAATACATTGCCAGAGGAAATCATAGGAAGTTCCGTGTAATATTTAAGATTGTAATAGTCTGAAACCCAGATTTTTTCAGTTCAGATCCTGTCTCTATCATAAGGGGTGGATACCTGTAGTTGGCCCAGTTTGGATCCTTTCAGTTTGTGTCTTGGACATTTGTAAACATAGTGGTTATTCTCCTCATGGAGCTGGAGGAATTAGATGTATTATTCAATTTCTATAAAGCTCTTCTCACATTCAGGTGTCCTTTGGGCATTGGATTCAGAATGCCATTATCACCCCATGAATACTATATACTAAGGAGGTTCAATTCCTTTGCATAAAGCAGCCTGGTGTTTGCATGTAACCTATACAGAGTTTTGGAGTGCTTTAAATTATCTTCAGATTACTTACAGTACCCAGTAGAATGTAAATGGCAAGTGGACAGCTGTTACAGTACTTTGTTCAGGGAATAATGATAAGAAAATAGTTTGTATAAGTTTAGTGGAGTCATGGGTTATTGTTTGTACACTTTTCTAAAGTTCTTGTTTGGTTAAATTCTTGCATAGAACCTGAGGGTATGGGGCATCAACCATACTAAATAAATATTTTTCAACCATTATGGTCTCCCTAGGCTGTTTTCCATATTCTAACCTGATCCTTTCTAGTGATGCTGAATGTCACCTCCTGAGAGCTCAGGCAGTGCCTGTGCTGCTCTGGAGCCCCTCTTTTGAGTTCAGCTGATCTGGTAGGGATGTGCATTCTCCCACTGAGAGGAGGCAGCACTTGTCAGAACCCAATGTTGGCTTGCCCAGGTTCCTGTCATACAGATGGGACTAGTGTCTCTCTGAGCCCTTTGTCATGGAGTACAAGCCAGGGCTGTCACTTAGTGAGCCAGGAATAATACCAGTATTAGTCTTTTTCTTCCTTTTCTTTTTATAGTAAGCACTAATCAATCTGCAGTTAACTCTGTATCAAATTTCTGAATCAGATGCCATGAATTACTGCCCCTGAATGTGTTTGCCAATAAAAGGATAAGTTAAGGCTTTTAATCAATGCTTCTTGGGCTCAGTATTTAAGGTCAGAGTCTGGTGTGAGACTTATTTTGATCTGGATAATTGTTGGGTTAAAAAATGAATGGTTTTTGAAATTGTGACACTGTGGTTGACTCTTGAGTGAATTAATCTTTGAGAAAATGGAAAACTGTCAATTTCATGAATTCTCTTGCTCTCTGGTTGTCCTTCGGATCACTTATGGAAAAATATGACTTTTAGGTGGAAGGCATTCTTTCTCAGCAAGAAAGGAGGTAAGAGACTGATAGACATTTTTGAAGGCCTTAACACTGGAGGATCTGGAGGGGAACCAGAGAGAAGTAGGGATTTCTCAGATCGTCAGCGAGCATGGATCTTGAGTCTCTGCTCTTTATGTTTTAGGTGATAGTGTAACCTTTTAATGTTGTATCTTTGGTATATCTTTCTCACAGTAAGCTCAGTTTCCTGACCAAGATTCCTGTGTTGCTTGGAATATAGAAAAAGTAGAAAGATGCAGGGTTCAGATACAGGCTCTACTGAGCAGCCAGGGCCAAGTTGCTTCTTGGACTCCTTAGGCTTTTATAATTACAAATCGGTGAGGGCAGTAGCTTCCTCACAGTTGGGAAACTTAAGTTGGATCACTTCCAGAGCAGTGTGAAGTGCCTGGCACACGAGAAGTGCCGAAAGGGGATCTCCTTCCCCTTCCTTGCAGAGTTCACCTGGCTCCCTAAGGTATATGTGCCCAGGTGCAACTGGATATGTGTGACATGGAAGTTTTCCCACCCATGGCAGCAAGTTCAGGATTGTTGTCAGCCAGGCTTCTTGCGCTTAGTCAGGGGAAGAGAAGAGTAAGTCCAGAAGCCATTTAGTTCTGGTGAGGTTCAGTGACAGTTCTTTTCTTCAGTGACCATTTGGGACTCAGGAGACTCAGGGTCTCAGCAGAGAACTTTGGCTAGTAGAATGTTACAAGTTCCTCTGGGGTCTCCTTGTCTATGGAATGGAAATGCTGATAGCTTGGGCTTCCTTGTAGGAGTCACTGATGGGACACCTTTCCAAGTATCACTGTGCACCTGTATCATGTGTTGCCTTGAGTATCATAAGTGAATTGCGGTCTGTATCTAGTCAGTTATGTTATTTTGCCAGAAGGTACTTAGGAAAATTATCTTGAATTCCAGGAAGGTCTGTCTCCAGGCTACAGTTAGAGGAGCTCATACTAAGAAGGTAAGAAGAGTTGATTCTGGTTTCACTGAACTCAAGCTCTTAGACCTGGAGGCTAGTGAACAGGTGGTGAACACCATTGTATTGTGGGCCTTTTCCCATCACAGGTTGATTTTTCTGTGGCAGAGTCACAGTGACCTGCTTACTTTTGTTTCAGTTGTGATGATCTTTCTCAGTGGACCTTGGGGAGACAGTTCTGGATCTGCCTGCTGTGCAGCTATGAGTAGAGTACCTTTTCTAACCTTCCGCTTGACATCATGGGTAATTAAACTGGAGATGGTGCTGCAGAAAGTCAGGCAGGCCTGTTGTCCCTGCCTTTCCCTGTCCTGACCTCAGTGCTGTGTGGAGAGCGCTTACAGGAAAGGAGTGGAGAGGGCACATGTCTCTGGACAGCTGGGGAGGGAAGAAATAAAGTCTGCCACTGTTTCTGTGAGACTTTTGATTTTAGCTGAGTGGAAGGTAGGAACTAGTGAAGGATGTGAAGTAGCAAGAATAGTTCTAGACAAGGCAGAGGCTGGAAGTGGAGCTGGGAGGAGCCTTGAACAGCAATATCAGGAGATTTCAGGTGGGAGGTTGTGTGGGCTTTTCTAGGTCACTGCCATTGAAAGTGTCAGGGAAAAGCTGCAAGAACTTTCCAATGTGTGAAGGGACCTGACACAGAGTGCCTGCTTTGTGCCAGGGACTTTTAACATTCCTGCATATATTAGCTCATATGCCCCTCAGAACTGCAGGGAGGGGAAGGCAGCCTGCCTCACCATTTTGCAGATAGAAACAGAGGTTCAGGGGATAGTATCTTATGGGAGACCCTTGAACCGCTCGCTGTCAATTGTAGGGTGAGTATTCAGATGTGATTATTCAGCCCCAGCCTTTTCTCTTCCCATGAAAACACATCATGACTCCAAGAACACAACCCTCTGTAGTGATTTTGCATTAACTTTGCAAGGGCTGATCTATTAATAGTGATCTCTTTCAGCATTCCTCCTGAGACAAGGGAAGACAATTAGTTTTTCAGCTGAGGGATTAATGGCCAAGGGAGGTTAAATGAAGTGACAAGTGGTTTGGGGGACATCAAGGTAAGGTGAATCTTGGAGCTGATACCTGTGCAGCATAAAAGATTTGCTAGCCTCATTTTACTAAACCACTCTTTTTAGTTTGTGGATTCAGAAGACTGTCAAGGAAGTAGGCATTCATGCTAAGTGCCTGAGGCCAAGATGGCATGCAACATGGTGGCGTCCTGGGGTTACTTATCAGATTTTGTAGCAGAGCCTAGTGAAAAGAAACCACCTTCTCCAAAATCTCCATATTTCCCCTAAGCATGGATCTTGAGTTCTGAGGAAGATCTTACCGATCATTTTATTTTTTTCCTTTACCATTTAGTGGCTGAAGTTAAGATGTAAAGCTCTTTCGTGTGGCTTCTTTTTTGTTTAATTTATGAGTCTGATGTTATCTATTATTTGTCCTGGGATGACCTGGGGTGTCACCAAGAATAACATACTGGTGAGGACAGCTGTGGGAAACCTTTGCTAATTACATTGGGCTCCTATTCCCTGTTTTTCAGATGTTCCTGTTATAAATAATTATACTTCTGTTAAATCAGTGGTTCTCAACATGACCCTTTGGGGGTTGGACGATCTTTTTTTACAGGCGGTGTATGACCATTGGAAAATACAGATATTTAGATTACAATTCATAATAGTAGCAAATTTATAGTTATGAATATCTGTGAAAATAATTTTATGGTCGAGGGTCACCACAACAAGGACCACAGTGTTAGAAAGGCTGAGAAGTGCTGTGTCGAGTGGGGCCTGAGAATGTGGCTAGAGCTTTGTTTGTTGCTTGGATGGGCACTTGGGCTATTTAGCATAAAGAATGGGATCACTGGGGGCTGGAGAGACAGCTCAGTGGTTAAGAGCAGGGACTGCTCTCTGAGAGGATTGCAGTTTGATGATGGCTAAGAAATGTTTTAAATTCTTGGTCTAGGGGATCTGACGCTCTTTACAGGCCTTCTCAGGCATAGCACACATATGTAC
The DNA here is from genome assembly GCF_008632895.1 of Mastomys coucha. Classification (NCBI taxonomy): domain Eukaryota; kingdom Metazoa; phylum Chordata; class Mammalia; order Rodentia; family Muridae; genus Mastomys; species Mastomys coucha. The sequence continues at coordinate 126,267,916 of NW_022196905.1, read as the reverse complement.
ATACACATCCATACAGGCAAATCACTTATTTATGGGGACTACCGTTGGGAGGGATAGTGATGACCCACACACTGGCAAAGCACTTCACCACAAGTGTGTACGATACCATCCTTTATACATGATGATTCCTAGATGGCATAGTGCCTTCATGGTGTTTTTCTGCCCCACAAACACACACCATGGTTTTGCCAATCCACAGATCTGTGACTGCCCAGCAGTCATAGAGTAGGGATAAGCAAAGCTGGCATTGTGAGTGCATGACGGGTAGGTATGGATGGGTAAGTGGCTGCCCACACAATTGATACCTTGTGTGACAGGCTGGGGTGCCATCCGGCTTCTGCAGTCAGCCTGCCAAGTACCCAGAAGAAAGAAGTGACAGTCATTTACAGTGTCATGTTTAGTCTTGTGCTTACAGCTCTAACAAAGGCAGAGAAAAAATTATAGGGTGGAAAAGAAATGCCTACAGACAGCCTGCTAAAGTCTCTGAAGGAGGAAACCACTATTTGTGTGTTTTAGGAATGCTAAGCCCTTGCTTATGTAGTAGCAAGCAAAATATTGGCATTCACTTCTGACTTGAGGAAGGCATCTCTGAAGTCAATAGAAGGAAATGCCTAAACCTCGCTCAGAAAAGAGAGCTGTGGAAACACAGAGGATTACCTCACGAAAGCCTTTTGTGTATTTGAAGCCACTAATGAAATCTGCTTCCTTTCCAGACCAGGAAGCTCCAATGTTTTTACCTTTACCATATCTTTCATGTTTTTGCCATCTTTTTGATTTCTTTGCTTTGAATAATACCAATAAAAATGTATATCTTGGCTGGGAATATAGGTTAGTTGGTAGAGTGCTTTCCTGGCATGCATGCATAAATCCCTGTGTTCATTCATTCAACATAAACTACATGTGGGGGATGTATACCTGGAATCCTAGGACTTTGGAAGGCAGATAAAGGGAGGTTAGAAGTTCAAGGCTAGTCTTGAGCCTCAGATACTTGACACTTGATATTTGAGACCCTGTCTCAAAAATGTAACAGCCCAAACCAAACAACAAAATGGTATCCACCTACAGGGCTTGCTTTCTGTTAATGAGTACCTTGAGTATGAAATAAAGCACATTTCCTATGTTATTCATGGTGAGGTTGCGTGAATAATCACCATGCAGTCTACTCTTAACTGGGTCTTCTTACCTCTGTATAATGTTGGTGCTTCTAACATTCTAACACACTGAGTATATAAACTAGCCTGTCAAGTGAGTGAACAAACATACGTCTACCCTTTATATCAAAGAAACATTTGTATCAGACCTTCCTGTGGATGGCAAAATCCGTTATAATGCAGGACTTCTCCATGTCATCCTGTTCACTTTGAAGAAACTCTAGAATGCTTACAAGATTAACACTTGTAACTATTGTGCAAATGCTTTTTATAGCAAGAAGACATTTCATATATTTGGGGACACCACAACTTTCTCTTTGAGATGGGTGTCATGTAGCTCAGGATGGCCTCAAATTCATTCACTCTTTAGCCCAAGGTTTGCTTTGAGTTTCAGTTCTCCTGCCTCTAGGTCTAAGAATGCTGGGTTTACAAGCAGTCTACCAATGGAGCTGTATCCCTCAACCTTCAGAGACATTTTTTTAAAATTTTTTTTAGGTAGGCTCTTTGTTATTTGTTTTGGATGCAGAGCCTGTATATATTGCTGACTGGTTGAATAAGGACTAGCTAGGTTTGCTCAGAGTCTGAAAATTTTGCTGTTTTCGTTTTAGGAAAAAGATGTGGCTGGGATTTACCAGTTTGTACAAAGACTCTCTGAAAAGACACTTCATGAATCCCCACTTACTCCCTTCTTCCACCTTGATTTCTTTTCATCTCTGTTCTCTCCTCGCTCACTCAGCAGATGCCTTTTCACAGTCTGCTGAGAGTACAACATTAGGTTAAGTCCTGGGGCTCTGAGTGTAAACCACACAGAATTCTCTCACTATTAGGATGCCAAGGAACACAATCCACCAGGAGTGAGGTTTTCTTGTTGCAGCAGGTTTGCAGAAAAGTGTGTTGGGCGGACAGACAGTGATACTGTGAGTGCTCCTTCCTTCGAGATTTGCTGGCTAGGAAGCTATGATTTCACTTCCTTTGCTGTTTATCTAGATAGCCAAGTCTCTGTATGGTGTTTTACCTGTTGATAAGAATCTGGGCAAGGTTTTGTCTATTTTCTCTTATGCCTCCTTTCATGAAATTAGATGAGATTCCTTTGATTTATTTGGAGAAAGGAATGGGAAATACACACCGGTTTTCTACTATTTATCTGTTGTTGCAGTTTCATGGACTTTATAGTTTTTCCATTGTGTTATTTAAATAATTGCTTTTACATTTTATTAATTATTTCATGTTGGGGCTGGGTGTTTGGTGTCAGAGCAAGAATGTGGATGTCAGCGGACAACTAGATCAGTCTTTCCCTTATCAGAGAAAGGCTTCACCTAGTGTTAGTCTTTGAGGCAGTGTTTGAACTGATTCTAAAAGCTGAGAAGTAGCCAGGAACTGAGATGCTGGCATGGTTCAATACTGGACTTGCAAGAATGGTCTCTTAGCAAATACAGCCTGACTCTGTAGAAAGGTAGATATCTGAGGTAGCTAGCATGTGAGCAAGGTTGTTCCTGCTGCTGCTGCTGCTCCTGTTCCTCTGTAGTGGCTGGTTTGGCTGGCCTGTGCTGTTGTTTAACACTTGGGTTGGTCTTTGGATTATACCCTGAACTTCTGGCTTAGGCTGTGTTTTTAGGAGGGGAATTCATGATAAGCTATAGGTGGTTCCCCTTTCCAAGGAGTTTGAATCACATCTAAATCTGCCAATGGTGGAATGACCAGCATTCCTTTCAGAGAAAACATGCCAGGAAACTGTGAACAAAGGGCTTCTTAAGACTTTAGTAAAGCTCAAAGACACAGGACTGGATAAAAGACCTATGATTTTTCTGACCTTTCGGTGTCCCTTTAAAAATTGCCTTTTACTTGTCTCAACTGGGGAGGTTCTTTTCTTTTTCTTGTTTGCTCTTCTGAGTTATACAAGGAGGGAGGTCATACTGTTGGATTTCCTAGTAAGAGGTCAGCAGAAGTGGCAGTGGCAGTGGCAGCAGCAGTGGTTGCAGGGGCGTGTCATCCTAACTCAGTCCAACTTAGATGCACATCCTGCTATTGCTATTTTCTGATTTACACCTTAGTGTCGCGCTGTTACACCAGTTGACAACAACAGGAGATACATGTATACATGAAGCCGATGCTAGCTGTGTGGCAAGGACACTTAGAGAGTGTCAGTAAATACCTTGTAAGCAGTTGCTTATTGGCTCCACAGGGAAGACATACAAGGGTTAGTTCCTACCTTCTCCATTCAGTACATGGAAAAATTGAATTCCGGAAAGAGAGATAATTTCCCCAAGGCCGAATATCTGTCTGCTTTGTGAACTCATATACTTACTTGTTACACTATGTCCTTAGGCAATTGAGAAACACGTCTTTAGTAATTTATGATCAGGGCCTCTGATACTGATGCTCTCCCTGTCCAGGCACACTGTACTCTACGGAACCAGTGCCTGCTAATAGATGCTCCTCTGAGTGAAACTCGTTTCTTCTGGTAAGCCTATTCATCATGGTAGAGCTTTAAAAGACTGTTGTATTCATCCTTTCTCCATATAAAGATCTCAATGCTAAGTTGAGAAAAGCTTTGAGAAGTTGAATCTAACACTTAAAGACATGACATATCTAATTTGTGTGATATGCATGTGTATGTCAGTGTTAGTGTACAGTTGTCTTTGGAGGACAGGAGACAGTGTTGAATCCCCTGGAGCTAAAGTTACATAGGTTGTGAGCTTCCTTATGTCTGGACTACAGCCTAAACTCAGTCCCTCAGCATGAACTATGACTTGTTGAGCCATCTCTCCAGGCTTTGTGGTTCATTTTTGCCTTTTATGATCAAGGTGAGCATAGTGTAAATAGAGGCCTTTAAAGTGTGTTTGCATATTGGTGGTTTTGATTTCTTGCCTAGTAAATGAAATAAAAATAAAGTGTTTATTTTATTAGTAAACAAAATCAAAACCACCTTTTCTTTTATGAAGTTGCTAATTATCTTTCATCAGTTAAAAACCTGGCTAAAATACACAAATTATATTCTGTGTGAAATACACTTACACTGATTCCAGACTTAAACAATCTCATTGAGGATTTTTTTTTAAATATAGGACTTATTTTATCACATGAGTAGGGGGCTGGCAATTGCACACTCTAGAGAGAATCTCTCCTAATACACTCTCATTGTTTTTTTCCCCAGACCATTGCTTGCTTTCTTGATGGACTCATAGAGGTCAGAGTCCTAACTCCTACATGCAAAGAATTCCCACTAATTCAGAAATAATGGCAAGGCATCCTCTAATTATATTTTATGGCAGGAAGAAGTGGATACTGAGATGCAGAAACCTTGATTTGTATACCTGTAACATTGTTACTAGAGTCATAATGAGCAGCACTGCCTGGATATGCTGGTACATCCACTCCACATAAGATACATTTTCCTGTCTCCTCCTTCATAGTTGTCCAACCAACTGAAAGAATGAATGCTGAGTTGCTTTTTCTTCCTTCTGCGCTGGCTTGGGTCTATTTGACATACTGGAGTTCATGGGTCAAAATAATCTCTAACTTGAAAGGGTAATAAATGCATGCTTCAGCTGCCTGGAAATACCCCTGAACTCTTCTGAAAGGAACTGGGCACCAGTTCTGAGGTTTAGCCTTGATCCTCTGGCTGGGAGGATTGTATCAGATCCAGTGTGCCATCATCTGGCAGCATACAGCTATTTAAGGGCTGTACCTTCCATTGCACCACTTCTTCGAATGGCATGTTTGGCTGGCTGCTGTGCCTGTGACTGGAATTGAAACACACTGTTTATTATTAAGGCAGTGACTGGCTGTGGGGGCCACAGACGGCTCTTGTTCTTCATTGTCTATTGATCCAGTCAGTTAGAATGACAGCATTAAATAGTTCAGTCCTGTCAGGCAGTCTGTGGGATTGTCTTTCTGTGCATTGTATTTTCTTGATGTCCTGGTACAGAGGTGGGGCTGAGGGGAAGTTTTGATTGTTTATAGGACAGAGAGGGCTGTTGATTTTGAAACCAAAGAGGAGTTCAGAAAAGTGCTTCTCTGAATATAGAGGGGGTTCTTCAAACCTTCAGCGAACGTTGGAGGTCCCACAGTACGGATATTAGCTGGGTGAGCTGGTAACGAATCAGAGGCAGCATTTGAGAGTTAAGTCTGTCCCTGCAAAGACAAGCGTCCCCAGCTTACCTCTGTGTCTACCTGCTTCCTTCCACTTGTCTTCTCGCACTCGGCAATACAGACATCTTGATGAATCTGTTGGCTAGAGTTTAGGTCTTTGATGAGCAACGATGGGAGTTGTTTTCACGTATGCAGCTTATTTGTTGCACATGTTTCTTGCCAGAGCATTTTTGTCGGTTCTGAGGTTACAGCAGTGTGTGAGCACAGTTCTCAGCTTCACAGTATGTGCACTCTGGTGTGGTGTTGTACTGCAGGGTCTTATTAGAAGCACCCCAGCTTCCCTGCTGTAGTTGTGGGGTGTAGCTTGGGCTAAGAGAATGCAGAAGGACTCAAGTCCTGTTCAGTGTTGTCATCTACTGCCTTTTTCTGTGCCTCACTTACTCTACCTGTAGTATTAGGGCATTGTACCCTATGTAATTACATACAGTGTCCTTTTAGCTGCTGACACTTATGGCCTCACTATTTCTAAACATTTTAGCATCGTTGTCTTTAACAAGTGCTGTGCCGTGAGCCATATTTACATGTTTTCTTAAATTTCCATTTAAAATTTTTGATCAGCATAGTATTTGCATATATTCTCAGGGTATAGTGAAATATTTCAACACATGTGTGTCCTGCAGTCATCAAATCATAACCAAAGCATAACTGTCACCTCCAACATTTGTTATATGTGCTGGGAACATTCACAGTTCCCTCTTCAAGCTACAACCTATTGTTAATTATAGTTATAACCTACTGGGTTGTTGAGCACGGGGGTCTTAATTCTCCTGTGTTTTATACTTAGTACCTAATTCTTCATCTTCTTTCCCATTCTTCTCAGCCTCTGGCAACCACTATTCTATTCTGTATCTTTATGATACCATCTTGTTAAGTTTAGTCATGTGAGTGAGAACAAGTAATATTTATCTCTCTCTGTCTCATTTATTTCAGGTCACATGATAATTTCCAAGTTTAACTATGTTGTTACGAATGACAGGGATTCATACTGTTTGTTTAGCAATAGAATAAATCTCCCATGCTATATGCATATTCCACCCCCCCCATCTGTCAGTGGACACTTAAGTTGATTCCTTGTCTCAGCAATTCTGAATCGTGTTTTAATAAACTGCTTGCTTGTTAATTTTTATATCCTAAAGAGGGAGAAAATAGTTGTTATTGGAGAATTGATATTTCTACCTAGTCATATAGAGTTAAAAACTAGTGAATTTATAAGTTGTACAAGGCATTTTTTTCAAATATTTTTATTATAAAATTAAAGCATTTATTTGGTGAGGCATGGTGACACAGGCTTTTCTGGCAGTAAATTTACCATTGAAGATGCAGGGATGGAGGCTTGGGTTTGGTAATATTTTTAAAAATGTTATTTAATGCATTTTTTGAAAATATTGAATACCCACATTTTAAGGGGGAAAAGCTGGATACAGTAGTGTCCAATTATAGTCCCAGCCATTGGAGAGTTGGAGATCAGTGGGTATCATGCAAGCCTAGGGATTCAAGTACAGTGTAGACAACTTAGCAAGAACTGGTTCTGTCCCAGAAAAGAAGCAACAATAATGAAATGCTTACTATTGTTTGTGTGTGTGTGTGTGTTTATGTGTGTGTGTTGTATTTGTATGTATATGTGAGATGTGTGAAGGTCAGAGGTTAACAATGAAATGTCCTTATTTTATTTTATTTTATTTTTTGATACAAGATCTCTTATTGTACTTGAAGCTTGCCTTTTTGCCTGGACTAGTTGGCCAGCAAGCCCTCAGCATTTTCATACCCCTCCTTCTCACTGCCGAGTTCATGGGCACACTGCTGAGCCCAACTTTTATGTGAGTTTGAAGAATCCATATTCAGGTCCTCATGCTTGTGTGGCAAGTACTTTACTCAATGAGCCACCTCCCCAGGCTGAAATGTTTCTTTTAGAGACATATGTCTACAAAAAGTCTTTGAATTCTTTTGTGTTTTATAAATTGGTTGGTTGCAAGTGAGAGAGGTCTTGTCTGTTCCTACATGTTCTTCAGAAACAATGATGATTTTGTAAGAAACATTATGTGTGAAACCACAACATAGAATATATTTTGTTACGTATCTTCACCATAAAGCTTATGTTTGGTACAGTATTAGTATGGGAAGAAATGATACTCAGATATTAACACCTCGAAATGAGTGACAACCAAAGATGAACCTAAAAATAACAGCAACACCTTCCACTTGCCTTACACACACATTTTAAATGAGGACTGTAAATATATTTAGGATAACCCCTCATCATGATGCTGAAGCTGCTTCGGTGCAGGTGAGTACTACACAGGATGTCATATCTACTACGCTGTGAAACGGAGAAAATGCCTGGGGACCTGGGAGACAGTGCCACCCAGTGATTCAACCAGGATGCTTGGGCAGAGCCTTTCCTGTCTAACTCTTCTCCTGTCAAACGCAGCAGGGTGTGGAGGCCAGTGTCAGGATGAAGGGAATAACGTGTCTGTTTATAGCTGAATTTGGAAGAACACATACATAAGACATCTTGATTCTGACTCCCTTAGTAAGGAAGGCTGTCTACCTATCTACTAGGTCTGTTTTGAAATGCTCCGGCTGTTATTTTTCTCTGGCCACTTCTAAGTGTCCATCGTCTCTCTGTCTTGTGTTTCAGACAAATGAGTCTGAGGTTTTATCACAGCCCACCACTTAGAGGCTTTTGAGCTTCATGACATGGCTTCTCTGAATCTCTCCTTTGTCATTTATAAAGTAGAGTTCATAAAAAGCACCTACCTGATTCTTCTTGGTGATATGAGATCATAAACAACAGTGTTTCACACGAACACCATTGTCATGTCGTGTCCCCCCAACCTCCATCTTTAACTTTGCTCTGCTGGTTTATTTAGCTAACTGCCTTTTTTTCCTTTTGTTTTTACACACTAGGTTTTTTTTTTATGATTAATTTTTCTCTTTAATTATGTGTGTGTCTGTGTGAGTGAATGTCAAATTGGTTTAGGCCCCTACTAGGCTATCAGTGGGTATAGGTAAGGGGGTACTTAAAGAAGTACAGACAGCTTAGAAATGACAATACCAACTCCCAGCAAACTTCACCCAAAGGTTGAACTCCTCACAACCTTCATAAAATGTTCATGGGCCCAGTCTTGTGTAGGTTGCCAGTATATAATCACAACTGCTGTGAGTTGGGAGGTGAAAGGTCCTGTCATGCCAGGAGGACACACACGACCTACAGTTAGATTAAAAAAGAAAATATTTCCTATTAAATTAAAAAAATAGTATATATCATAGAATCTTTAGTATCTAAAAGTGTGGTTCTTAAACTACATTCCCATTGGTTGTGTAACCAATCTTCTCAACTCTTCATCTTACAAAATCTAAAACTCTGTTTATTGAGGAGCAATTCCCTATTCTCTCTTTACTCAGTCATTGACAAAGGACCCTTTCTTTGTTCCTGTCTCTGAATTGCAATATTCTGATTATCTGGCACAGGAATCAAATGATATTTGTCTTTTGGGAACTTAACATATTGTCCTGAAGATCTTAGAGCTCCAGACCAGTCAGGAATACATAGTGAAACCATGTTTCAAAACAAAAAAAAAATTAGCCCTTAACCTGTACTTAAGTACTTTGCTTAGCACTTTAGTTGGGCCAAATCATTTAGTTTTTTTAATAGCCCAGCAGACTAAATTATAGTTTTATAGTTAATTAAACAGACACTGAGAAGGGAGATAACCTGCTAACTTGAGGCAGAGTAGCCTTTGAACATTTTTATCTTTTTGTATGAGGTTTGTAAATGGGTCTCAGAGGAGGACATAGGCAGATGAGGTGGGTCAAGAAGACAAGTTCCTACAAGGAAGGGCTTGGTTTTAAGCAGCTTCCCAGTACAGGGAAATACAGACTGATCAGGATCACTAAGGTAGAAGTCTCAGCTGACTGTACTGTCTTCATAGATGTGGCCTTAGGTGTCTAAACCACAGAGAGAGGATGTAGACTGGATCGACAGGCTCAGCTGTGCTCTTTTCCCGTCCCATGCAGTGAGTAATAACAAGAAGGAAAAATTAACACATACCCCATGACTCTTGACATATAGATCAAAACATATTGATGGTGTCTTGGAACTCTGATAATTTCATTGAACTGTGTGAGGCTTAAAATTGATACATAGGCATACTCCTGATTAACATTAAGTGCTACTGTCAGTATGACATAGCTGGATAAGCTAATATTGAATAATCTATTAGATATGTCACACTTGAACAAGGAGTGTAAATCATACTGTATTATTTCAGCTGTAATTAGGTGGGAGATAAAAATCACAAACAGATGGGTTTGGTGGGAATTTCATAGCATGCATATAGCATCTCTGGAATGTTTCTTTGTTCCACGCAGAGAAAGAAGTTGACTGCTTTCCAAGTATTGATTGCTGTGCAGGAAGTGAGAGGCTGAGGGGTGACTTACATAACGTTCACAGAGTGGGTTTCGTTTATAAATTCTATGAAATTAGCTGAAATCTTCCTGAAGTTAATGGCAGTGAAAATGCGCCATTCTGTATTTAGCTGGATACAGCCAGTTTTCTTACTAGGAGAGCCACTGTTCCTCAGTTATGATGATGCAGCGTTTGTATTTTCTCCTCCCCCTCCCCTGTGAACTGGCTGCTGCCTTTATTATCTGAGAATGAGTGATTAAAGCCAGAACTTGTGGATGAACAGCACAGTGTGTCATGTCAGTCCTTCAGCATTTGGTGCTGCTGTCCATCCTAATGAATGACCAGGTGACTGAGGATAAACGGGTGATAGAAATCAAAGCAAAACAATAAAGACATTGTTTTAGAAGGGGTCAGTTAACCCAGCTGTAGCTAGGAAAAGAATATAATTGTGGAGAAAAGATTATGAAGGGTAAAATACTTCAAACCTTCAGAAGGATGCTCCCTGTGTAGCAAGGTTTGTTTGGTGAATAGCTCTTAGCCTTCTCAGAAGACGGCTTGCTGTTTGTGGTGGTGGATGGCCAGGGCTGAGTGAACTCGAGATCCAATAGTAAGACCACATATGCCACTGGTGTTGTGCCTTCTGCCAGGTGACTGGTGTATGAACAAAGTAGGTCTCATGTATGAGGAGGTCTCATGTGGGGCTAATACATTAAAGCATGTTATGAGGAATCTGTAAGTGTCATGTTCTATTGAGAGGTTGTGGTTTGTCTTTCTCTTTTCCTCCTTTTCCCACCCCTTACCTCTCCCCTGCCCTTTGTCTCACTTGCCCTCCTTCCTTCTGCACAGTGTTTTATTGTTAGCATTTAGTAGTTTTTGGTTTGTATGTTTGTTTGTTAATGACAGCATATACTTTGCCCCAAAGCTACACTTCTGGTGGTTTTCAGTTGATTCTTGGCATGTTGGCTCATTGGTTTTAGGTGCTATTCTGTTAATATGTAGAAGAATCTTTGGCACTTTAATATCTTAGATGAGGAACTTTGTGTGGGTGTCGAAACCACCCAGCAAATGGTGAGCCAAAATCTATATAATACTATCTGGGAGATGTGTCCTTGTGACACTGCCCTCACCTGGCAAGGGTATTTTTCCCAAAGCACTTGAAGGGCCAGTGGGAGCATTCTTGGCTACCTGAGGCATGTTTTTAGGTGCCAATCTCTTGCCTGCAACCCAGCTGGAATCAATAGTTGTGATTCCAGCCAGCTGGACTGTTGGGAAGTACTGTGCAGTGTTAAGGGTGAGCTAATAGAGCTAAAGGTAACCAAGCTTCCCCAAGTTTCAGCGTCCTCAGAAAGCTTTACCTAAGACCTTTCTGAATGTCACAGATAGTAGACCTCATAAAACGGGTTTCCAGAGAACAGTAGAAGCTGACATTTCCCCTTTTAGGTCAGTAGCTTTTTTCCTCATTGCATCATTTAATCTACCTCTGCCCCCATTCCCTCTCCCTTCCCTCCATCCTGCTCTTTTCAGATATACTTAGAATGACTTAATAGTACCATTTAAACCTCGAGAGCAAACATATAACTGATTTGTTCATGAACATAGCCAGTTGTACTTTAAATGACAGTTTCGCACAAGGCAGAACAGGTTGCTACTTGAAAAGAGCTAATGACCAGCTGGTTTTAAAGTGGATCACAAAAGGAAATGTGACATTTCTTGCTGGCCCCTCGGGATAAGGAACCTTGTGTTTACAGGTTGGAGCACTGTGGGAGTGTGGTGTTCGGACCAAGAAACTGGATGACTGGCCCTGCTGTCTCTTTGGCTAATCTTTACTTGCGGTTCCTGTGCAATAATATGACTCTTCCCCCACTAAAGCACCCAGATATCTTTCCACATGTGTCTATAAACTTTTTTCCCATAATTTGGCATGATGTTTAATGACCTATTTATCAAGATCAGTTTCCTTTATGCTACTGTTAGCAGAAATCTGTAAGAGGGAATAATCAGAGTGGGTATTGGGGGTTCAGAGGGAAATTTACTTGGCTTTGAGATAATAGCAGTGTGTGTGTGTGTGTGTGTGTGTGTGTGTGTGTGTGTGTAGGAATGATATATATTCAGTTCCTATATATGATGCTGAATGCTGGAGTACAGAAGACACTCTTCTCTCAAGGAGTTGGTCCATAGTGGGTCATCTATACATGAGCAGATGATTTTAAAATAGTGTGGACAATAAAGGACACATAAAGGTGGCAGTAGCACAAAGAAAGCAGCATCAGTTAAGTACAGTGGTTCTCAGTCTGTGGGGTATGACCTTTTGGGGTTGAAACATCCTTTCCACAGGGGTCCTTCCACACATCAGACATCCTACATATCAGATGTTTATATTACGATTTGAAACACTAGCAAAGTTATAGTTATGAAGTGACAATGGAAATAATTTTATGGTTGGGGGGGGCACCACAGCATAAGGAACTGTATTAAAGCATTGCAACATTAGGAAGGTTTAGAATCACTGCTGTAAGTCCTTTTCTTAGTTAATGAAGGCCCAACTCATTGTAGGTAGTGCCATTCCTGGGCTGATGGTCCTGGGTACTATAAGAAAGGAGGTTGAGCAAACCATGGGGAACAAGCCAGTAAGCAGCAATCTTCTATGGCCTGTGTATCAGCTCCTGCCTCCAGGTTCCTGCCCTGCTTGTGTTCCTGTCCTGACTTCCTTTGATGATGATCTGTGATGTAGAAAATAAACAGAATAAATGCTTTTCTTCCCCATATTGCTTTTTTTGTGGTGTTTCTTTCATCAGAGCGATCATAGCCCTAACTAAGACAGAGAGCTAGACTTTCTAAAACTGTGAATCTGCACCTTGACTAACTGAAACTTGCAGAGCTGGGGGTGTACGTAACTAGTTAATGAAAGATTCAGGGCTGACTCTGCCCTGTGCCTGAGTTGTTCTATGCTTTTGCTCTTCTGGAACTCATTCCTTCTCTCTTATTCAGTAAATGTTGTCTGAGTCAACTTTAAACAACCAAACACTTTGAGAGAGGAAGGCCTTTCTACCAGGGACTTAGTCTTAAAGTAGGATTAACTCGGAGCCAAAGGCTGGTATCAGATTCAGCCTAAGGAGTTAGAGGGTACCAAGCTTTTCTAACTTTGTAGCAGTCCTCTCTACATTCCTACATGCCTTCACTTAAGTAGTGGAGGTGAGCTTAAATACAAATTTTAAGTGTACGAACACAAGTAGGTTTATAAACTCTTCAGTATACAAGATATTAAAGCCTGTGAAGTTGTAACCTTAGGGGACTATAAGATGGCTCTCAGCACATAAGAGCATATGCTGCTTTTACAGAGTGTCTGAGTTTGGTTCCCAGCGTTCATGTTGTGTGGCTCACTTTAGCTCCAGTGGATTCAAAGCCTCTTCTGCCCCCCCCAACCACTGCACTCATGTGTTCATAACCCACCCCATACACATAGTTAGAAATAAGTCTATAAAGTTGTAGGCTTAGGCAGACAAACAGTGTGGTTTTGTGTCTTAACTCCGCTTTGAGTTCTTTGACCTTAGAGAGAGAGTAATTAAGCTCAGTGTCTTCTTTCCTTGCATGGAGAATGATGATGAAAACCATTCCCACAGTGAGTTATTATCAGGAGCACATGAGCACGGAATGCAAATAGAGCCTTTGGTATGTAGTAGTATAGTGTAAGCTATCTTTGAAGAATCGGTTCACTGAGAGCTCTTAGTTGGTATGAGTTTTCTCTAGAACAATGTTTAATGTCCTTATAAGTATTAGGGTGGTTAAGAGGATTATTGATTGATTCACTGACCTCTTTCTTTTTTCTTTGTTAAATTTCATTTTGACTGTGTTGGGGCACATATGGAGGTCAGAAAACAGTGTGTGGGCATTGTTTTCTCCCTTTACTATGTGGGACCTGGGTTTATTCTCAAATTATCAGGCTTAGCAGCAAGCCTTTTCATCTACTGAGTCATTTTGTCAAACCCCTGCCCCTTTGAGACAAAATCTACCTATATACCCAGATAGGCCTAAAGTTCTCTCCCTCCTCCTGTCTTATTCTCTTGGACAGTGGGGTTATAGGCATGACCCACCAGGCCTGGTAAGAGGACATCTTAAAACTATACAACAGAGGCTTTGAGTTAGGCCAGAATAGAGTCAACTCCATTGATAAACAATTCCTCCTAAACTAAAATTCATGGATGTCACACAGTCATACAAAGTTGCCGAAAGGCACAGCTGGTGTGCAGAATACACACACTTGAGTAAGTAATGTGCTGTCCAGTGCTCTGGGTTTTTTAGAGACATACATACAGTTTGAACTGGGTGTTGTAGCAACCTCTAAGCCAGTGATTGCCATGGATCACCCCCATTCACTCTCAAGAAAGGACAGGAAAGCCTAGTTTCTTTAGATCAAGTCTGAGGAAAGGATGGGCTAACACCAGAAAACTTTTTATTTAAGTCATGTTTTCCCTATTGCAGCCAAATACCAAGGTGTGTGTGTGGGGGGGGGGGAGATCCATATTATCATCTTCTAAGACCTAGCTAAATGAAGCAAAAATTTTGATCTCCTATTCTGTTTCTTGGAAACAGGCAGCACACTTAAGTTTCCCTGTCGGGAGGTGTTAAATGAACTGAGCCAGGCAGGAGTCTGATTTTCATTCCACACTTGGCAGAGAAAGGTGCCACTGTGGGCACTGCTAGGGGGAACCAGGGTTCCAGGAGAGCAGTGTGAGGTCAGTCCTTTTCTCCCCTTCTTCCTGCTGGTAGTATATTTAAGGAGAACCCGATCATCGTCTGCACTCAGATGGAAGAAAGGCAGCAGTGCAGATGATTGCCCAGTTTTCAGTGAGTAGACAGATCTCAGCAGGGTCCAAGTGGGGAGCTGAGCTTCTATTCAGCATCTGAGACAGGCAGGGAAGCTCTGTGTCCTCTCTCCCACTGTTGTGTTCATAGGGCCTAGAGGGGAGCAGAGTCCTCAGCCTTCCGTCTCCATGCCTGGAAAATAAAAATGTTCAGGATCAAAACAGAACAAGCAATCCTCAGGATCCAGGAAAAGTCACATCATGAATGAGAGCAGCCAGTGACAGGCAGCAGAATTGAGATGAATCACATGCTAGAATTCCAACAAGAATTTTAAAACTGTCACAAGAATACTTTGGAAAGCTACTTATTTATTCAAAAGAAACTAAAATATAAGAAATCACTGCAAAAAGTTTGTGGACCCAACAAGGGGGAGTTTTGGGGCATGATGTAAATACGGAAGACTTTGATTACACCTGCATTTGTTACACACACTGAATTGAGTACTTAAGATGGGTACTTCTACATAATCACACCTCTGCAAAGTTGATGTGCAGAACTGCATGGGAATCGTCTTCATCTATGGAAGTCCTGTATAGAACCCAATATCCTCTATCTCTCTTGCCATCACCTTAATCTACCCTCCCTCTTCCCCCAATTTCTCTCCTTTCCCCTTATCTCCTTCTCTTCTCTCTTCTCTCTCTATCCCTCCCTTCCTCCTTTCCTCCTCCTCCATCCCCCTCCTCCCACATGATTCTGGTGTGGTTGGTAGCTCCTGGGAACTTGTGATCCCCACAGAGGAACATAGGCTAGTTGTGAATTCTTTATACTATGAATCTGTTAGCAGCCTGTGCAAATAGAAACTTGTTCTGGTAAATTATGAATTACCAGATAAGTACTTGCAGAATAAACAGAATACATAATTGGAATCCATTAAGTGTGCTATCTCTACTTGGAAATGAATTTTGTGAGTTATTCCTAGTGTGGGTCAGGTTGTAAGGGTTGTAGTGTTCCATGTCGGGACACTGCCATCTTCACGGCTGATGAAGTTCTACGCTGACATGTGTGAGCTGCACGTCTTGGTGTTTTGATTTTCCTCATCCTATTTGGGTCTGTGCTTCCTGCTGGCATTCTGCTTTCCACAGCAATCTCAACCATAGGCTTCTGCCACTGTCCTCATCTCTCCTCAGTGGCAGTAATACCACCTGGTAGACTGCATTTTCCAGCATCACTAAGATAACTCATGCGCTTCCTCAGTAGTTTGGGGCATCAGTGTGAATCATTCAGTATGGAGTAGGGTGCTGTTTTAAAGTGGGGATGCTATCTTTGTCGTAGCGACATCATCTTTAGAACAAGGGCACTTTCATCAGCCCCGAGATGTCTTTGTGGTGACAACTTGCAATATCTCTCTCTCTCTCTCCCTCCC
>NW_022196905.1:126230339-126251810 GCF_008632895.1 Mastomys coucha | reverse complement strand
CTCTCTCTCTCTCTCTCTCTCTCTCTCTGTGTGTGTGTGTGTGTGTTGCAGTGAACCATCATCAAATGACTCACATCTGAGGAGGTCACACAGTTATAGCTTCTAATCCTGTTGGTCTTTTGGTGGAGGAGCTATTTGTGGGGGGGAAATAAACATTAGGAATCTTCCGTCTGCACTGTGGCACTTGAAACATTTGGACAAGTCTGTCTCCAAGTCCTTATGTGGATTGTGGTTTCTAAGAGGGATTAGCTTTTGTTTCCTTGTGTAGAGCCAGGACTAGTAGAAGTAGAGGGAGACGGTGCTGTGGTTGGGTTGGTTTGTTTATTTGTTTCAGAGGGTTGTGGGGGAAGGCTACATTTTTTTTTCCAGGACTTTTAACAGTGTGTGGAAATCTGATGTAACTAAAGTTATTATAGGGAGCTCTTAATGTGGCATCCTAGGTAGGACATTGAGGAATCTCTATGGATGCTATTATGTTTCCTCTTTTGTTCTGTTAGTATAAGCCACAAGTGAACCTGTAGAACTGCATAAACAGAAATAGAAATTTCTTGTGCCTTATCCTGTTTTCTTGCTTGCTCAGCAAACCTGAAAAATTTAGTGACTGGGAGTTCTGAGAAGTCAAGGTTAGCAAGGAGTACCAGGACATATGGCTGCATCGTCATCTCTTCTTGCCCCACCCCCTCTTTTGAGTTGTCTGTGTCTGGAGGACCTTTCTCCTCCTCTGTGGCTGCTGAAGCATGGTTCCTGTCCTGTGCACTATTCAGAGGCACTTTCAGCAACTTGATGGTTGGAAGCAAGTAGCCAATTCACTGATCATAAATCCCTTGTGCGTCTGACAAGACAGCTTTCCCAAGGGGAGGGCCAGCATTCCTACTTATGATGAAGCATCTTTTATTAAAGCCAAAAATGAACTCAGAAAGTGGCTGTTTGAGTAGCAGTCGTAATTCTTTTCCCTACTTGTTCTTCTGCAGCTCAAACAACTTGGCATGTTGGGAGACATGATGAATGGGACTTGTAAAATAGCAAAATAATACATTTCTTATCTTAGCTTTTGGGTACATCTAGGTGATCTCATTAGCATGGCCACAAACTAACCAGGAATGGCTGCTAGCTTGTGACATTCTAATGGACAGAGGATAATCTACTCTCTGATCCTTGAGCCATGCCTTCTGGTTAGCCGCGTAGTCCACTTAAGTTTCCTGCATATAAATGGAATCGTTGTTTTTATTTCAACTTGTCTTCAGTGCCCTTTGAAATTTCTATTGTACATTTAAAATACTAAGAAAATACTTTGTTTTGGTTGAAGTTTATGTTCCCAGGTCCTCAGAGATGCAGTAGCTATGACTTCTCTCTTGAAACACTGGGCTACAGAGTAACATCCATTTAACACCATTATTTTTTTATTGTTGGTTTTACAAATTAATTCGATGTGTTGGGGTCTGTTGTCTATATATGTGTCTGTGTGTCATGTGAGGCAGACAGAAGAGGGCATCTGATTTTTTTGGACTGGAGCTATAGTTATAAGCTACCGGATGCTAGCGAACTTGGATTCTATGCAAGAGTTTACTAGTGCTCTTGACCCTCCAGAGCTAACTGTCCAGGACCATGTTTTATTATAATTTTTTAAAAAAAGTTGATTTCACACATGTATACAGCATATTTTGGCCACATTCATTCCCCTAATTACCCCCAGATCCACTTCCTTTTCCCACCTCCTTCCCAGCTTCTTCCTTTTTTTTTCTTTTTCTTTTCTTTTCTTTTGTTTTTTTTTTTCTTTTTTTCTTTTTTTAAATAACCCATGGAGTCCAACTCTTTTCTCTGGAGCCATCCCCTGAAACATGGCCAACTTACCAGGGGTCACACCCTTAAAGACAACCAAAGTTCTTTCTGTCAGCAGCCAGCAAATGTCTGTAGCCCCTCAGCCATGAGTGAAGGCTCTTGGGCGGGAGTGTTGAGTGGCTTGATCTTGTGCAGACTGCTGCAGTTGCTGCGAGTTCAATGAGTACAACATTGTTCCTGTCCTGTATAAAAGACCCAGCTTCATTTTGGTCCTCCTTGGTCTCTCTGGCTCTTAGAGTCTATGTTCTTTCTCATCAGGGATGCTCTCAGGGGAAGGGGTATGATGGATGCCCCATTTATGGCTGAGCTTACCATAATTTTAATTTATGTATTAACTACCATTTCACTCTGTACCTTTTGAGCCTTGATATTTAAGCAATATTTGAATATTTAATGATGCCCAGCGAAATGTGTTGCATTCAACAAGCAATCAATCAGTATAGAGTTTTCAGATGCTTGGAGAAAACTTTGTGCTTTGTGGTAATTTTCGTGGTTGCTTTGGGGATTGCCAGTCTGTATGCATTCTGGAAGGATTGGCACTTAAGCATGTTTTGAGGGTACAGACGGTTCATGTTGGTTCCCATTGACCCAATACCTATCCTTTTTCCATATGAAGTATGGGTTATGTTCCCAGATGGAGGTTGGCTGGGTAATGAGCCCATAAATATTAAGTACCTACTGGCAGCAGAGACTGAATATAAATTAACAGAAAATACAAATCTTGTCTATGTAGACTTTATTGTCTAACTTAAAAGTTACCCTAAAAATAAATCCATGGTATAATAATTCTTAAAGATCATTGAGTGTCTCATGTGATTCTCCAGTGTTACAATCCCTTAGAGAACTTGTTAAAATACAAGTAGTAAGGGTTGGGTCTGGAGAGACGACTCAGAGGTTAAGAAAAGAGGTTGATCTTTTTAGAATACTCAGACTGGATTCTTAGCACTCACATGGTGGCTCCTGGCCTTCTATAATTCCAGTTATGTGGAATCTGATGCCCTTTTCTGCTCTCCAAAGATATTGCTTGCATGTGATGCAGAAGCATACCTGTTGGCAAAACACCCATGCAAATAAAATAGAAATAAAGGTAAAAACACGAAAAGTACAGGTAGTGGGGTCTCATCTCCATTTTTTTTTTTTAAATTTACTCTGAGTAATGAGAATTTTCTCCCTCTCTTTTGTGGTACTAGAAGCCCAACCTAAGGTCTTTCACATGTGAAGTTTATGCTAGGCCTACCTCCCCTGCCCCAAGCCCCACCTTTCTAGAAAGTTCCAGAGGCCATATATTTGGAGAAGCACTTGTCTAATGAGTAGTTCTCAACACTGGCCATGGATTAGAATGACCAGTGCCACTATACACTCCAGTCAGGTCAGGAAGTTGGAATTGTTGCTGGTGCTGGGTGAGACCTAAGGTTATAAGATGTAGTCAGGTAGGCGACTAACTGGCCTAATGAGGACCATGGGCAGAGAACTTTAGGTCCAGAGATTTACGATGCACTGGTGGGGTGGAGGTGGAGAGTATAGAGGATTTTCGAGAGTGCTGGATGTCCTGTGAAGGTGATGCTGGGGACAAGTAGGCTTCTTTTCTTGCTGCTGCTTGGGACAGGATGGTGAGCTTGTTAGTCCTTAGCAGTGCATGTGTGGTGGGGCATGGAGTATAGATTAGGAGAGGCTGAACTTTCAGAGTGCTCTTTTAGAGAACCCCAGATTCAATTCCCAGCACCCACATGGCAGCTCACAACTGTCTATAACTCCAGTTCCAGTGGATCTGATGTTTTAACACAGACAGACAGACAGACAGACAAAACACTGATGCACGTTAAATTAAAATAGACAAATAAATCTTAAAAATGTCTATTTTATATTTGATTTCTGTAAACTGATCTTTTCCTTATTACAAAATGAAGTAGTGCATGCTGTTGCTACTGCTCAACGTACGAGCACAAGTACAGTCCTATGAACAGTGGTCTATGCAGACTCTAGCAATGGGAGTAACCCAGTGTTCCTCAATCAGTCTGTGTTTGTTGAAAGAATTGGTGGAAAGGCCATTATTCCACAGCAAGTTTGTATGTTCCTGCTCCCTCTCCAAGCTTTCCTAAAAACGCAGTTGTTTTTGTTATCCAAACTAGGCAAGAATCTGGCATTAAACTAAGGGAGTATTTTTAAAAAAATCCTAAAATGTGGAGGGTGGCAGCTGGAAAGATGGCTCAGGCCTTTAACCCTAGCACTTGGGAGACAGGGGTAGGGAGATCTCTGTTGAGTTTGAGGCCAGCCTAGTCTTCCAGGACAGCCAGGGCTACACAAAGAAACTCTGTCTTGGGGAAAAAAATACCACAAATAAATAAAAAAAGCTTTTGTTGCTCTTGCAAAGAATCAGTTGGTTTGGTTTCCAGCACCCTTGTTGGGCGGCTGATACTTGCCTGTAACTCCAGCTCCAGGGGAGTTCTTCTTTTGGTTTTGACAGGAACCTGCATTAACATGCATATATCCTCACATGGACACATACAAACATCTGCAATTAATTTTTCTTAAATTGTAAAAATAAAAACAAAACCATAAATTTAACAAATACTAGTTATAAATTCAACTAGGTATTTGTCATCCACCAAAAAAAAAAATGTCTTTTCTACTCAATTCCAAGCGATGGTGCGTCACATCAAATTTTAGGCCTTGTTGTTAAATTTTATTTTTAATTTTATTAAGTTAAATTGATCATAAAGTAACTTGGACTGTGAGAATGAGCCAATGTTTAATTTCTTGGAACTGCTACAGCCTTGGTTACAATAAATTTCATAGGGCTCAGAAGTTATAAACTCGTGAAGATTTGGTACTTGCTAAAATTTTTACTTTCCCCATGAATGCCCCCTGGAGGGACATGGCTGTCCTGGAGTTTGAGAGCACTGTCTTCCCACAGGTCCTCAGAAGTGAAATGCAGTTTGTGTAACAGTATTCTCTGGATCTCTGGCCCAGGGCAAAGAGAAGGCCCAGTAAAGAAGTCCCAGATCAGACCATTTGATGGCTTATTTCACAGGTGGCTGGTCACTGGCTGCTTGGCTGTTGTTATTTCTGGATGAACTAAATGAAGTGTAGTGGTAAAAGCAGGGAAGTAGGATTTAGGGACAGCCGGTCATTGGTGAGTATCATTGGTAGAATTAAATGAGACCCTTGGTGGGTGTGATGATTTTCGCTCCCTTCCTCATACCCCTTGAGTTCTTTTGAAATCAAACCATAAAACAGATGGAGACACTGATCTCTCCCACTTTTTAGAAACTTTGAGTTGATTAGGATTTTAATCAGATTGGTTTAGACACTGGCTTCAGGCATAATTTAAAGAGCTATCCATGGAGTTAGAGATTAATTAGAATTAGATTTGTGAGAGACTTGATCACCTCCACCTCTTTCCTCTCTGATTCACTATCTTACCAGTGGGATGAATAAGACCTAGCAGGGTCACATAGCCACCAACCACCTCACTTTCATAGCTGGTACAAAAGGCAGGGGATGTAACCTGGATTTTGAATCTATCATTTCTGCTGTAATAGATGGCTATGTTTTTTGTTTGTTTAGTTGGAGACAGGATCATTGTATGTAGCTTAGTCTGGCCTCTTAACTGCCTCCTTCTACCTTAGCTTTCCAGGTGCTGGGATTACAGCTGTGTACGCCTGAAAGATCATCTTTTGTTATGAGACTTTGCTCTGAAATGCTTTGTTGAAAAATGACCCTCCTCTTATTTCCTTAAAAGAAAAAAATAGTTAGTAAACCTGCCTACTACTAACAGCCTTGGAAGAGAGACTGGGGTTTGTCTCGAATATGCAGCCAAAGAGAAACACAAAGCCGCAGTTAGCTGCTAAGTGTAGGTGGGGGTGCCTGCCTGCAGCTACCATCTGCAAGCATTGCATACTGTGAGTCATGATTTGGCCCTGAGAAGAGCTCTCCTAAGCTTCAAGTTTTACTATCTAATTATCCTTCACAGAGAAGCATGTTTCTTAGGGCATCACCAGAGTGCTTTAGCTTTCACTGGTGTGTGTGTGTGTTGTGTGTGTGTGTGTGTGTGTGTGTGTGTGTGTGTGTGTGTGTGTGTCAGTGCTGAGGACTGAACCCAGGAAATCCTGTATGCTAGGGAGTGTTCCTCATTGACTTACCCCCTTCCCACCCTGCCCCCAGGCTCCCATTACAGGCTCTATTAAGATTCTTTGTCCTGTTATGTATATTCTGACTACAAAGCTAGTTTTCATGTGTTTGCCTTTCTCTCATTCCCTACACCAGGTTCTAGAATTCGCTCAGGCCAGCCCCATGTGACTGCTGGACCAAGTGCCTTAGGTCATTCATAAGAAGGCTCCATCAGAATCCTTGATAATTCCCCATTTATAATTGGAGCAAACCTGGGGGAACTAGTTGAAAATACTGGTTCCTTGGCATGGCTTCTCTTCAGTGTTAGTAAACCTAGGATTGGGGCTGGGGTATGGAGCCCTCATTGTACTGAGTGTTCAGTTTCTTTCTTTTCTATTTTATTTTATTTTATTTTATTTTATTTTTTTTTATTTTTATTAGATAACAGGGGGAGGAAACAGTCTCTTTCAATGCTATGGATGGAGGTTTACATGGTTCCCTTCCTAGTACAAGGGTGATTTCAGGCTACAGGAAATTTATTGGTATTAAAGCTATGAAATCTCACTTACTCCCCTTAAAGTTTTTACTCTCAGATACTTTTTCCCTGGAGGGTTCCCAGGTTATAATCTTAGGGTCCCATTGATATGCACTCAGGAGCTTAAGGATAATTTCCTTTTTGATTATATAAAAAAGCTCATTAAAATATTAACATTGGAAATCTGTAATTAAAGTAAATTGTACTTCCATGCTATAAGCAAGAATAACTTAGAAAGTGTTCCCTATTTTAAAATGGAATTTATGACATGTGGTCTTGTATTTGCACACTGATAGTATCTGTGTGTGTGTGTGTGTGTGTGTGTGTGTGTTTGTGTGTCCCAAGATCAGTTCTCTGGTCTGGAAAGGCTTTGTTGATTCCCTAGCTATTTGTAAAAAAGACTTCCAAATGTATTGAAATCAGCAAGAAGATCCTAGATCCTAGGTAGTTTGATTATCTGTGTTTCAGCATTAGCTTCAACTTTTCTCCCCTTCCAGTAACTGTTAGACTAGAATAGGGGATTACTATGTAGCATGTGTGGTTACTGGATTCCTGGTGTTCCTTTGTCCCTTCAAATGTCTGGATTACAGGTGTGTAGCACATTCATGCCTTATTTAAATTCAGTATTCATGATGGTCCACAGACTGTGGGACTCTTTTGACATGCCCAGTTCTGTTGTATGTGTGTGTGTGTAAGGTAATCCCATGACCACCTTGAGAAACACCCCCCCCCACACACACACACACACTTCTATTTTTATCCATCCTACTTGGACTCAGCAAACCTGCTCTAACTTGAAGTACTACTGCTGCCATGGTGTCCTCTATCTCACTGGCTGCGTTTGAGATACAAGTTGTCCTTTGGAGATTAGAACACAGAATCTAGAGAGGGGAAGGTTTTCACAGTGGCAACTGTTAGAAAGAGCAGTCTAGGGAATGCAGGCTCATGATGGTTTCCAAAGTGGTTCTTCTCAGGCCTTCCTAAGCACGGAGTTTTTGCCAAGTTGGATGCTGGCCATTTAAGAAGATGCATATCCCTTGGTCAGGCAGTGGCTCCCAGTTGGCTGAGTCCCCAATGGGATTCAGTTTCCTTGGCTGATGCTGTTTGTTGTTTTACACCAGTTTTTTTTCCAGCCTCTTGGGCCTTTTCCAAAGCAGGAGAGGTGGCAAAAGGCTCAGCCCTGTAATTCTCTTCTTTTGGATACACCGTCAATTTTAGGGAAGGACCTGTAAAATGAAATCGCGGAGCAAGGAAGTAGCATGCCTATGGCATAAAAATGCTGTTAGCGAGCTGGAGGCATATCAGAGAGATTGATCCCGAGAGCAGCAGTTACTGCTTTGCTGCTTTTGAACACCCCTGCCCCTTCTTTCCTCTGCCCATTTTGGAGGTCTGGGAACTTATCTTGAGTTTAAGAATGGCCTGAAGATTTGAATAGGTAGCACCATTGAGCAGGGAATACATACGCAGACTGAGATGTCTCTTAGAGCCAATCTATACAATCCATTCGAAGTGATTTCTTGAGCTTGTAATGCATTTCTGCTTTGGATTCTCTACTTGAATCTGTATGTTCAAGTCCTGTTTTCAGCTGATAATTTGCTTTTATCCTGCTGGTAGGAGAGCCCACCCTTCTCCAACTTTTTAACTGCCACCCCTAGATGTGTAGTCATGCTTTCCAGGGTGAGTAACTATTGACTACCTTTAAATGACAGCTGCGTACCAGCCATTGAGATTTGGAAACAAGGAGAACCTTGGATTCCACTAATAATTTCACAGCCTTGTTTGGTTGAGGTACTACAGAAAGGATCAAGCAGCGTTGATTTGGAGAGACCCAGTTGGATGGATGAGTGAAGTGCCAATGGGAAGGGAGTTTCTAATTGTCAATCATAAAAAGCTACTCAGTACAGGAGAGTGGAAGTGAGTACTCCTAGCCAAGAAGCTATTTGTAATTGATAGCTGGTGGGAGAGGGAATAATCAGTCCCAGCTCCTACCCAATGGATCGACACAGGGTATACCAACCATACTCTCCAGGGCAGGCACTGTGCTTATGTGTAGTGGATTATGATTTTTTGTTAAGAGAGAGAAAGAACATGAAGTTGGGTGGGTAATAAGGTGAGAGTGGAGTTGGGTGAAGGGTAAGGATATGATTAAAATGTATTGTATGAAATTCTCAAATAATAAATAACCTTTAAAAAGAAAGGAGAAATCTAATATCTGGGTGTGGTTTTTATTCCACCATGCTTAGTACACAGCTAGGGAAGAGAGTCTCTTTGTAGAAACAAGAAAAAAGGGTAGATGAAGCTGCCTTCGATCATGCTGGATAGTTTTGTTGGAAGATATCACACCAGAGGCTTCTGTTCTGGCTCCCTCCTGCCTTTTGCCTCTTTGGGCTTTGTGGCTGTTTTTTATTTGTGACCTAAGGGACTTCTAAACATAGATGATTGAGGCATTCACCATCAGATGAGCTCTGAGGGAGTGGCATCTGGAGTGCTATTTTGATGTCAAATATCCATTGTTTCTTCACCAGGAATCAAGCAGCTGGGAGATGCACAACACTACCGATGGGAGCTGGGGAATTGTTACTTGTAAATGCAGAGAAAGAAAGCAACAGATCCTGGTAGACGTTGAGATGTTCAGCTTATGCCTTCAGAGAATAGGGACTTGTCTCTCTGTGATTCTCATCATCATCTGGGAAGAGGAGGGAGGAAGTATGCTGGCTAGGTTTGAACTGAAGTGTAGAAGTCAACATTTTACGAAGTTCACTAATTGATTAATTAGCATCACAGATCTTTCTTGTTCCAGTGTTCCAGGTGCTGGGATAGAGTGGTGACAACACCAGCCCCACCCCAAATCCTTGCACTTAAGGTACTTTGTTATTAGATAAGGGGTGATGGTGAAGACAAATCCATAATCATTCGGGTGGTGAATGTATGGAAGGCAGTAGCAAAAGAAACGACAAAGGAATGGATGGGATTGGGGAAATAATTAAATTTGAGTATAGTCATGGAAGGTGTCCTTAAAATAACCATAAATCAAATAACTACCATGGGAGGAAAGATTTTTTCTTTTGAGTATCGAAGGGCATACTCAAAAGAAAATACTGTCATTTCTCAAAAGAAAATAATGACATATTGTCATTGCGCTCCTGCTTGTCTGTAGGTTTTCAGAGTTTGTCAGTATAGCTGATTGCAAAGTGTTCAGTGTTAAGGTAGCCTTAGTTCTAAGGGGCTGCTGTTTATAAAGTTGCTATAAAACTATTCTGTGCAACCGAGAAGCTAGCCATCTTCAAATAGATGTGCAGTGTTGTTTTGTTTTTGATTTTTGGTTTTTTTTTTCCCCTTAGAGTTTTGAAAACTAAAGTCCTCCTCCAAAGATGTACTGTACAGAGTCCGTTCTGCAGAGTGGAGTGCTAGTGGCGGTTGACTTGGCTCTAGATGTTTTGGTGGCATAATTTGGTGTGTGGACTCTCACTGTTAGAAGGATTGGGTGGTACAGTGTAGCTCTCTGGATTATCCTGGTGAATAGGATTTAAAGATTCTGTCTCTTTCTATAAAAAAAGAATATAATAGAAAAAGACAAAGAGCTTCATTTGTCGTGAGCTATGGCATGGGAAGCGGGCTTTTCTTTTTTATAAACCATTGTTCCACGTGCTAATTACATTGTTCCACATGCTAATTACATTGTTCCACATGCTAATTACATTGAGAGTACAAAGTACTCCCGATTTTATATTTCTTTTTTTTTAAAAAAAAAGGCCTTCCAGTTGTGATCTTCAAGCCCTCCTGAGTGATTCAGTTGTAGCTGTGATGTAGTTTGGACCTCCAGAACCAATGTTTCAGTAGTACGTTGAATGCTTGCTGTCCGGCTAATCTTGTCTACTAAAAGAGGAACAGCTGAGGAATGACAGTGATCCACAGGTGTACTTTTGATTTGCATACTTGCATCCACATGTGCACTCACAGGAAATCACCAACATTCACACAAACATACACACACACACACACACACACACACACACACACACACACACACACACGCAAGTGGAATCAAAGAGTGTCTGTTTATCTCACTCGAAATAGTACTATTTTAAATAATTTGTGTTTTACGAGTGTATATTTGGGTCACACATGTTTTACGTCGGTATTGTACATGTGTTCTACAATAACATTTTTTTGGTATGTTTCATGCTCTAAGAATTTTGCAGAACCAGTACATCAGATGATGGCTGGTGTCATTTTAAACATGAAAATATCTCGAACCTGACCTTAAACCTGTGATCAGACTCTTGTACTTGCCACAGTGCTGTAGCTTATAGGCCTTTGCTCTCTTGTCATTTTGCTTTGCTGTTCCAGGGGTTTGGTGTTCACACTAATTTGCTCCCAAACAGTGTTCTATACCCAGAGGCAGGAACACACTTCCAGATTATCAGGGTCAGTTTGGACCAGCCTCTCAAAAAACATTTCTACATGATCTATTTAAGAAAAAGAAAAGAAATAAAACAATAAGAATGAGTGTAGACACCTGTCTCTAACTGCTAAACAATAGAATCTAGACGTTTTTCTCAATGGAGAGAGCAAGTATAGTTGTGCTAGCTCACTGGAAGCAGCATTGGGATCTCTCTTTAAAACACTCAGGGCAATCTAGAACCATCTGGGAAGTGAGTCTCAGGATGTATTATTCCCTAGGTAGGGGGTCTTAATTTGTGTAAGAATGAAGAAATTTAGCCAGCAAACAAGTGAGCATGTATATACATTTTCTTTGCTCCCGGATGTGATACGACCAGCTATTTGAAGTTCCTTCCTTGACTTCTCTTCAATGATGGACTGTAATCCACATTTTTTTTTTTTAAATCACAGCAATAGAAATGTATTGGTTGCTTTGGAGGTGGTATATGGAGACAGTTCATACAGGAAAAGAGCTAGGCCACCCTCATACAGTGTTTGGGTTTGCTGGCCATGTGCATTTAGATGCTGGCTTCCGGATCTTTTCCTTTAGTTAAGATGGTGTTCATATTTGTCACTTATCTTCCTAGCTTCTGGAGCTTTCTGATGTCAGAATATAATGTTGGAATCTAACCGTTCCTTCAGCTACACTAGCAGAAACAACCCTTCCGCTTTCCAAGAGAGTTACAGGCACTCTACCAACAACTTGTTGTGAAACTCTTAACTTAAAGACTTCCAGGTGCCAGGGCTTCTCACCTGGGGAAGGGAGTTTCCATCAAAGGAGTTATTGATGGCCATGTATCCTGCTTCCTACCATCCTCCTCCCTGACTCTTGCCAGGATATCAGAGAGGTTAATTAAAGGCCTGTGCCCTGAAGCTACCCCACATCCTCAGAGAGTTATTAGAAAAGCCTTGGACTTCTTTCTGCCTTGTGGGCCCTGATTTCCTCTCTTCAGAGCCCCTACCACAGTGTTGTCTGTCTGTCTGTCTGTGGCAAGGATAAGTAATAAATTCCACACTCCAGCAGTCTGTCTCAGTGTTCCATTCGAAGCCATATCTGAGACGTTCACCTTTTTCACCTGGGCATAGGGTGGGAGTCTACTGTTTCAGGCAGCTGTTTTGGCCTAAAAAGACAGACTTTTCAGAGAGGCACTTCCCTGGCCTTCTTTCTCCCTTGCCATGGAATCACACTGACGATCACTTCATCTGTTCAGCTAGACTTTTTTTTTTTTTAAACAGAAGAAATTATCCTTTCTGAAGGTGCCAGGAAAACCTGCTCCCTTAGCTTCCTCTCTGTATGACTTTTTACCTCTTCTCATTCGAACCCCCCGATAAATAGTGACCTTTTGGCTAGGGGCCCTGTCTTAGAGCATTGTGTGCCTGAGCTGGCTCTGGCTGACTCCCAGGACTGTTAATGACTTCCTTCACTGTCCCTGAATAATTGCTAGAAAAGACAGCTGTGGAGAGACATTTCTGCCAGCTTGCCGGCTCATTAATTCCAGCCTTGGTGAACAGGGTGTAAAGGAAGAAGTTGGAACTCACTCTGAGGCGAGTAGGAGGGCTTGGGTGGGGGATAAAAATATATGTTGTAGGAGCCGGGCAGCTGCACCACATCAGAGCTTAAACTCGGAGTCTGTGAACTTTGGACACAGTTCAATTTAAAGAGACTCCATGCAGAAAAGCCCAGCTCTGGGATCACAGGTTAAGAAATGATTATTGACTTTTCCTCAAGTCCCTGCAGCAGGTTCCTCTGGTACTGTTTGATCATGATTTAACCTGTAGGACACCAGGTTTCTGTATAACCCTTCTGTGAGTAGGAAAGCCCCTAGAAGTGAAAGGAAAGATTCCAGAAAAGTCAACCTTTATTTATTATATGGCCCGTCTCAATAAATCCCATAATGGTCTCAAAACAAGTTTTCTAGCAAAGGCGTTTTTATAACATGACTATGAGAAATGAATCAAATAATATCAAAACTTGGATAAACCATGGAAATCACATACAAGTATGTAGGAACCAAATGTTTAGGTTAGCTGCAGAGTGCAACTCCGGTGTTTGAGCGCTTGTGATGGGTTAGACAGGATAGGGCACTTGACTTTGATTTACTAAATATGGGAAACATCAGGTTTCTAGAAGATGTACTCATTCCTAAAAATGAATTATAAATGGACTTTATATAAGTCTCAGGCAAGGATGTTGAACAAATTAATGTTTAATGCTATCAGCAGAGATTTTCAAGTGGACCCAGAGCTCTTTGTGAAGGTTTCTTTGGTATTTATGCTGCAGATATCTTGGCTGCAGCACTAAGGCATTTTGGAGTTACCTCTGTGGGCTCTGATTATGCTTCTGAATATCTAGAAAATAAAACAGAATAAGTAATTTCCTTTAAAGCAGGGTTTCTTAAAATTAGATGTACAGGAGAATTACTTGGGAGGAATAAAAAAATAATAATTTTAATCCAGGCTGCATTCCAGACTAATTAGATAAAAATCTCTGATGGTGTGCCCAGGTCTCAGTGAGCATTGTGTTAAACTGATTCCAAAGGTTAACTGAGTTTGAGATACCACTTTCACTTGCTTGTTTATTTACTTTTGAGACAACCTTGTAAATCTGTAACTCTCCAGCACCCAGAAATCTCCCATCCTCTTGCATTTGTGTATCCCTTTGCCTGCAGAAGATCTTTAGTGTGTGTGTTCATATATATATATATATATATATATATATATATATATATATCTGTGTGGATAGAAATACAGATGTAGAGATTGTGTATGTTTATATTCTTTTAAAGACAGAATGTATTGTATTGCAACCTGTCCCTGAGTTCTCTATGTAACTGAAGTTGTCCTTCAGCTCCTGATCCTCTAGTCTCCATCTTTCAAGTGCCAGGGTTATGCTACAGCTTGTGCCAAACTAATGTTATTAATCTTAATTGGACTTCCCAAAGGGATATTTAAGTCCTAGAATGCTGAAATATTTCATGTCTTTGATTTAAGGAAGTCCCTGAAGTTTCCATTAACATTTCTCTAAGAACATTGAGACTTGAGTTTATTCTGAGGCCCAGGCCCTTGTACCTTTTTAATCAGTGAGACCTAAATTAGCCATTGGCAAGTGGCTTAGGATTGGCCTTGGGGATCTCACAGTGGTTGTTGGAAGGCTCTAAGACCTTCCAACAGATGGAATTTCTAAAGTTCTAGATCATGTATTTTAAGAGACTATTAACTTACTCTTAGAATTCTTTCTGATCCTGGAAAGGCTTTTGCCTTGGGAGAAGGCCAGCTCTGTTTTCAGCACACTAGTTTCCTAGTTTCTTTCTAGAAGTTGAAGGCACCTGCCATTCTTAGATCTTGAACTGTGAACTCGATGACTCTTACAGAGTTGTTTTAATATGCAGTGATTAATTAAATGATTAATGGCTCTATTTTTCAACTTGGTAAAGAAAATCACAAGGTATTGAAACATCAGAGAATCATTACTTTTATGCAGTCTGTATTTTATCATGGTCCAAATTATACTTCTGTCAATATGTATGTCATGGCTAGTATGTTAATTACTTTTCTGTTGCTCTAGTAGAACTGTAAAGGCAACTCACAGAAGAAAATTTATTCTGACTTAGAATTCCAGAGTGTTAGAGTCCATAATGTCATGATGAGGGTGAAAGGTAGGTATGGGTGCTGGAGCAGGACGCTGAGAGCTAGAAGCAGAGAGAACAAACCAAAGCAGTGAGATGGTTTTACACTCAAAGCTTGCCCCGCCGTAATATTCCTCCTTTAGCCAGGCTGTACCTTCCAAACCTCCCAACAGTGGATCTGCATGGAGCAGTATCTGCACAGAGTAGGTCAGTTTACCCCAGGCTAGGAGTTGGTCTCACAGTGGGTCTGCATCTAGCAGTGTCTGCACAGCCTAGATCAGTGCTACCAACTGGAAACAAAGTTTTCTAGTGCATGAGCCTATGGGGCATAGTCTTTCTCAAGCGATCAGAGTTAGATTTTGCCATTTTGATGTAAACCTAGACATCTCTGGGATCTCAATTGAAGAAGTGCCTCCATTATGTTGGCCTATTTGGCACATCATTGGGCATTTTCTTGATGGCTTGTTGATGTGGAAGGGCCCAAATCGCTGTGGGCAGTGCCATGCCTGGGCAAGCAGTCCTGTGCTTCATGAGAAATGTAGCTGAGTAAGGCAGGGCACACAAGCCAGTAAACAAGTATTCCTCTATGGTTTGGACTTCAAGTTCTATCCAGCCTTGAGTTCCTGCTTTTGCTTCCCTCTGTAAGCTAGAATAAAGGCTTCTTTTCAAAGTTGCTCTTGGTCGTGGTGCTTGTCCCAGCAACAGAGAAGCAAACTAGAACCCAGCCTACTATGTAGGCTAATGAGAGGGCTGAGAGGGAAAGGTGGAGGGAAAGGGGACAGAAGTAGAGAAGGGAGGAGGAAGAGAGACATGAAGTGGTAGAGAAAGGCTATGAATAAAGACTATCAGAGTCATTGCGATAGCACATGCTTCTTTAAACATCCGGCAGTGGAGTTCTCATTAGGAAACATTTTCTGGCTTTGTGACCTCAGCCCAGATACTATCCAAGATCTTCCATTTTCCCCTAGTGAAATGTCACACTAAAATCTGCCTCTCGGGGACTGTTTGGATAATTATCTAAGGTTGTCTCTATAAGCACACAGCAAGCGTTAGTAAAGTGTTTATTAGCGAACAGTATCAGCTTGACTCACTAAAAATAGTCTCCAAGTGTAAGGTCCAGATGACACTTTATTCAGTAAAAGAGAGTTGACACATGCTCAGAGTGCCTTTTGTTGTTTGTTTATCCAAAAGTTCTTCATGCTGTCACTGAGATGGGCTGGCTTGTTCCTTGAGGTCCTTCTGGGTTCCATCCTACCTGAGAATTGAATTATCACCATTTTACTCTTCTTTGACAACACTGTTACACTAATCTGAATCCAGCATGCTTTTACATGCTGTTGAATAGAGATAGCACGGGACTGATGACAATGGAAGAATGACCTCAGAGTTTCTGGTGCCATCTTCAGATTTTTATAAGTTGGCCCTGTGCATGTTCTGTGAACAGTGGCAGTGAACTGATGACTTCTTGTCATCTTTGCAGTCTCTTAATATCTTCATGTGCTGTCTCAGCTGACTGGGTCTCAAGGAGCAGGGTTGGTCCCTTTGTGTAGGCTCCATTTAGAAGGTTTAGCAAGTGACCTCCAGTAGAGCTGTGTTCCCTCTAACAGCATAGGTAATGATTATAGCAACAATGCTGCTATTGTGTCCAGAGGTTTGAAGCTGTAATTTCATAATGAAATTGAAAAACATGAGATTAAAAACCTGACTGTAGCACAGTAATTATATTTAAGTATCACAAATCATCTCCCTGTATTTAGTTGGGTATTTGAGATCTGGCCTCTGTTTGTGGAGTGTGATTATATCATTTCATAGTTTTGTGAAACAGAAGCCTCCTAACTGATGGCGAAAATGTGAGAATTGCTTTCTCTTAATGGGAAGGTGACAAGAACGGTATTGAAATATCGAAGGAGCCAGTTTGCTTCATTGACTAGAGTCAGGAAAGGAGTTTGTAGAACAACTGCCCAGGTAAAGAAATGCTTAGATCTTTTCATGGTTTAATTCCCAGTTCCAAGTGTACACTTGCTCACTTGAGAAATTAAACAGACTCAGGTTTGTCTGGGACACTCTCCAGGCCTTCAGTGAACAGCTGTGTGAATCTTTACCCTACTATTGCAGGATTTCTGGTACAGGTTAATGAGTGACTGGGTCCTGAGCCCCACTGATCAGCACTTCATGGGCTGGTCCATATCTATTCACGTTTGGGAATTTATTGACTCTTTAGCAGCGGGAGGTTGGAGGTAGCCTGGGAGCTGGAGCAGGTGTTAGTGCCTGGCAGGCATTCCATTGAAGTGGAGTGTGGGATTTTAGGAAGTTAGAGTGGAAAGTGGGCTTTGCTTCTGTTTTTGTTTCCTTTCTGTTGCAGTGAGAGGGGAGGAAACAGGAAGAGGAAAGGGCTTATTTGGTTTGCAAGGCCCATCTTACAGTCCATACTGGGGGGAAGTGATGACAAGACTTAAAACATCACATCTTCACAGTGAAACTTCCTCCTTCACAGTGAAACTTTCTCTTCTTTTACACTGTTCAGGGCTTCCTGCCTAAGAAATGCTGCTGCCCACAGTGGCTGCATCCTCACACATTAGTTAATACCAAGACAGTTCTTCACGGACATGACTGGAGGCCAGCCTGACCTGCTAATTCCTCATTAAGACTGTCTTCCCAAGTGATCCTAGGTTGTGCCAAGTTTACTATTAAAAACGTAACTAGTTACAGGATACTATTTCCTCCCCCTTTTGTTTCTGGGAGCCATCAGGTATAGAGTGATTCATAGCAGGGAGTTGTGAGGTGTATTTGACCTAATTTCCAAATTATTAGGCATTAGCCTTCGGTTTGGGTTCTTATCTTTATACTCCACAGTGAATGCTGATACAGAGGGCTAATGTTTCTAGGTACTTGTATCCAACGAACAAGTTTTCTAGATGCAGGGACAACATAATAGAAGCCCCTTCTTCCCCAAAGCCTTCTGTGCATAGTCTCTGAATTTGCAAAATTGGGTGTCTGAATCGCTTTGTGCCATGGAGTTCCACTGGCAATCACTCTTGAAATCAGCCAGGAAATTCACTATGTCTCCGGATTTTAGCACTTTGCCCTACACAGACACACATGCTTTCATATGTAGATGTGTTCTAAGAAGAATCTACACTTAAAAATCTTACTCTGCTTTGTATTTGTATGCATATTGTGTATATGATGTGCTGTGTGCACACATGCTGGAACAGAAGGCAGAGGATAACATTGGTTGTCGTTCTGTATTGTTTTCCACCTTACTTACTTGAAACAATTTATCACTGAACCTGAAGCTTAATGTATCCTCTCGGCCAGTCATCTCTCAGGATCCACCTGCCTCTACTCTCCCTGCCCCTATCTTAACATAGCTTATAGGCAAATAGGGTCATGCTTGGCTTTCCTGGGAATGCCAGGAATTTAAAGTCAGATCCTCATGCTTGTACAGCAAGAACTCTTATGTACTGAACTCCATTTTTTGAGTAAGTATCTAAGGGGTCCTAAAAAACCTTAGTACCATCTCCCTAGGAGTGGGGTACACCAGCGAGTGTATTATCGTGAAGTCTGGGGAATGTGAACCTGTTTTTCAGTCTTTAGTTTAAGCCAGCTGCATGAGTATATTATACGACAGAGCCTGCTCCTGTTGTGCTTCCTTCAGTTACAAAGGAAGCTGGTCTTTAGCCTGGTGCACAGTGTGGATAACGGGCGGAGAGGGAAAAAAATTCTGTACCCAACACTTCACGTGGACTTGCTTGGGAAGAGGCAGTCTTTTTCCAGCTATAAGTTTTAAACTGTCAAGTACTTAATTTTCTACTCGAAACTTATTGAAAATTCCACCACGATCCATGTTTTTGGCCTTTTAGAGCAGAGTGTATAAAAACAGTCATTTAATTAAATTCATCAAACATTTATTGAGTGGTGGCTGAGGCTACAGTACTGATATGTCAAAGTAATCAGGACAGATGGGTTAAAGCAGGGTTTCCTACCTTCCCCTGAGAGGTTGTGTTAACATAAGACAGGCAAGGCAGCTGTCACCTACCATCAGATGGCATCTCTCAAACAATGACATCCAAGTGTGGTACCTTAGGAATGTCAGGGTAGGCATAGTTAATTCAGATTAAGCCAGGGCCTTTTAGGGGAGGTGGCTTTAGACTGAGTTGGATGCAGTGGCACTCAAATATGAATGTTCTGTAGAGTCACCCATATGTCAGATTTTCTGGGGTTACAGATGGTTGTGAGCCACCCCATGCGGGTGCAGGGAACCAAACTCCTGTTCTCTGGAAGAGGAAAGAGTGCTTTTAACTGCTGAGCTGTCTCTCCAGTCTGACATTAGTCTTTTTTCCTGAGGTCTGCACAGGATTCTAACGTGCAGCCAGAGTTGCAGTCCTCTGATACAGAAGGACGAGTAGGCTGTCACAGAGATGACAGATAGACAGAAAGCAAAAGGCATTCCATGGCACAGATAACACCAGGAATAAAGTACCAGAGACACTCCAAGGAAAGCTGTCATTGGAGAATGCCACTACTGAGGCCTAGGGCCACCAGGCGGGAGTATCGGAGAGGAAATCGTGTTGGCTGTGTGGACTGTACTAAAATATGACACCAAAGAACTGAGAAGCATTCCTGTCTTTACAGCATCTACCTGGTACTTGCCAGGGAACGAAGCCTCTAGAGCTTCTTGCTTGTCTGTACTATGAGTAAGCCAGGGTGCCCAGTTCCCTCTGCAGGAACCTCTGCCTTGGGCCCGCCACCTCAAATTGTTTTACGTTTACTAGTTCATCTTGGCATTGGTCCTTTGACCCTTTCCTTTTGCCAAAGCAGAGTAAGCATAATGTAGGGGCAGGGGAGCAGATGTTAACAATGTTAGACAGGAGTATGGAATGATTTCTCCATTTAAGCCTGGCACGGGAGAAGTGCTGGGCATACTGAGGGCAGATGTCAGCGAGCAAAAGTGGGTAGGTCTGTTTTCTTACAGCTGCATTCATTTTGTGCCAGATTTCCTCTAAGGGCTGCTTCTTTATCTGCTTATTGCTATTTCTAGGAAGTTAATTTTCAGGTGCTATAAATATGCATGGTTCATATACTTCATTTATTCTATCTCCCTTGAAGCTTCTCCTTTTTAATAGATACTTTCGTTTGTCTACCTGGAGCTTGTGTCCTTTTATGTCACATTTTGTCCATTGTGGACATAAAGGTAAAGTTAAAGCTACTCAATTATGCAAGCCTCTTTCTGCTTTGGGCATGGGCCAACCTTGCAAACCAGGGGCAGGCTAATGTACAAAGATTTTTGTCTCAATATCCTCTAAGAGGATGTAGAACCAATAGAGCGCGAGGGAGAGGATGAGGAAGGATGAGAGCGAGAGTGCTTATTGTCCTTCATCGTTAATGTGAGGACGCTACGTCAGTACTTCATAAACATCTATCAGTCTAGCTGCCCATCTGTGCATTCCCCTACCCATCCCCTTACCTCTTCAGAGACATTAGTACTGTGTAGTAGTTAAGAGTTGATGAGCAGGGGGAGAGGGGAGGGAACAGGGTTATCTTATTTTATTTTATTTTCCTTTTTTCTTTTTTTTGGAGGGGGTGGACAGGGAAAGGTGATATTGTATGACATGTCAATAAAGAAAATATCTAATTAAAAAAATAGTTAAGCATATAGGTTCTGCGCTGGTGAAATGCCTCACTTGGTATAGTGCTTGTCACAAAGTATGAGGATTTCTTTTGATGCTAAGAATGCACATTAACAAAAGCCTGGTGTGATAGTGCACTCTTTGGATCCCAGTGCCAAGGGCATGGGGACAGGCAGGTAGATCTCTTGCTGGACAGCCAGTCTATCCAAATCAACAAGCTTCAAGTTCAGTGAGAGATCCTGTCTCCAAAACCAAAAAACACTTCTGAGAAAGGACACCTGCAGTTGACCCTAGGAGTCTACCCTGGCTTGTATAAAGGGACTAGCACACACCATCAACCCAAAGAAGTAATGGACTCTAGAACCAACATGTTTGAGCCTGATCTTTATGCTAACTCACAGAATGCACACACATGCACAAGAGGGAATGGCAGTATGTGAATGAATGTCAGCTCTAGAGTTGACCCACTTGAATTCAAGTAGTAGCTCTTCCACTTTTAAGAGCTTATTTCAATTTAAAAATTTGTTTTAGAGATTTTATTTTATTTATTTTGCTATATGTTTGTATGTCAAGTGTATAGAATGCCAGTGGCCCACTGACTTGACCTTTAGGCCATCAGAGAGGGTGTCGGATCCCCCAAGACTAGAATTACAGGTGATTATTAGTGGCCATATGAGTATTGGGAGTTGAACCCAGGTCCTCTGGATGGTCAGCTAGTGTTCTTGATTGTTGAGATATCTTTCCAGCCCCTGATTTCAGCTTTAAGATCCTGTTAACAGCACTCTTGAGATTTTATGTTGATAAAAGCGCTAATGTGCATAAAATGCTGAGAAAGTGCTTGCAGAAGGAAGCTTTCAGCTCATCGTTGCCTTTGTCAGAGTTGTTAGTGCTAATTATTACAAGGAAAATGTTTTGGCAGGTTAATCTAGTCCATTGGTTTCTAGTGTGTGACCTTACAATTTATAGGGAGAAAAAGATTTGAAAGGGGGTTTCAAGCTGGATCATAGAGTGAGCCAAGGCTTTGGAATTATAAAGAGAATGAGGCGTCTTTCAGGCTTTGGTCTGTGTGGAGGTATGGGGCAAGCAGTTACTTTTGCAACCTTGTGCACAAGAGACCATTAACGGAATTAGAGCAGTTAAAGGCAAGCTTTAAAAGGTGTGATTCGGTGCTTGCCTACTTTGATGAGAGAGCTTGTTTTTTCTATTATCAGGAGTGGTAGGCCGGTTGGTGGTGGCGCACGCCTTTAATCCCAGCACTTGGGAGGCAGAGACAGATGGATTTCTGAGT